>NC_138126.1:34541698-34575939 GCF_964188305.1 Podarcis bocagei
AAAAGGCTAGGGAAGTGTGGAGACATCAGGAATGGCTATGAAAGTTGGCATATGTCACTGATAATGCAAATATAAAAAGCATGCTAGCACACAAAAACAACAGGCTAACATAAAAACACACTTTTGTGACACGGCCGTTATTATTATTTATTATTAAAAATGGACAGCTTAACCACTTGTGCACTCTCACATCTATTGTTAAATTGAGACATCAGAAACCTGGCAAAATCACCTACTCCAAGTCTTGAAATCAAGTGCAGATGTAGCCATGTGTCTAAACAGCACTGCATTCCACAGGATACATAACGGAGTCGCAGGTAGACAAATGTCATCTTTAAAATTAAAACACACACCGCAGCCACCAAACAGCTTTATAGAGAAGTCCTGGATTCATGCATTAGCTTCTATTTCAATGGGATGCTGTGTTTATTTTAATTTCGCACCCAGAAGAAAATCATCAAGAGGGGGTATTACTAATTGTGCATTAGGGAGGGAAATATTGCCGTATTTGAAAGTGAGCTTGGTTAGAGATTCCAGGCACATTTCAAACCAACACCCTCGCCTGACAGCCTTTCAGGATTCCTGCACTGCTTACACATCTCAAAAGAGTCTTCAGTAACAGGCCTGAATTTAAGCTTCTGTGTCACGGCACAACACAGCTCTCCTTTATCACCATATAAAGATACATATATAGAATTCTCTAAAAAGTGAAGAAAGCCAAGGTTAAAAAGGAGTATATCAAGTGCTTCCCTTTGGACTGAAATAGTCCGTTTTGACAGCTGACTCTCTGTCTTTGAAAGAAGGCAGCATACATAAAATAAATACAATAAATACCAGGTTGCAAAAAGGGAAAAAATAAAATCATTGTAACTGTCTACAATATCCTGAGCTGCCTGTGGAAGAACACAAGATCCTCTTGGATTCGTATTTGTTTAGTATGGGATTTCCTGGATGGCTAATATCCACACAAACAATTAGACATGGGAAGGGGAAAGGCAACACTTCTTTAAAATTTGAACTGTGAGTTGTATTTTTGTAAAGGGCTGAGCAGGAAACTGAGGCTCAAATTTAAAGCAAGCAATTTTATTTTCTAGTTAAAGATGAACATGTATATATTTCTTTTCTGCTTTGCTAAAGCTTTTCAGACCATGGGACCTTTACGGTAATGTTTTCATTTTCTTTCAAAAGTACAGGAACTTTGAAAATGACAAATAATCGCATATGCACACAGTTGTAATTATACTTGCCTTAAGCGTCAAAGCTTTATATGAGACCTGTTGCTAATACCAGTACCACGGAATGATCTCATCTTTCATTCTGGCTAAATTCCAACATACAATTTCATTAACCCAGGTACTGCAGGTGATAAAACTCATTTTTCCCTAAAGAGACAGCTAAAAAGTACCAGTTATACATTTATGAAGTACCAGCAATCAAAATTATGGATTTTCTAAAAGGTTTTTAACTACTTTTATTGAAAGGAAAATCGCTGTCTCAGACTTTTGTGACACTATTGCTAATAATAAATTTTACCATTTAGACATAGCAATAATGTGGGAGATGGTGTCAATAAAAAGTATGAAACAAAGATGATCCCTGTCTCTTAAGTAATGCTTTCTGATTAGATACCGGAAATTAAAAGTGGGAAACATAAACTAAGCACCTAAAACTCCCATATGTGGTTATGAAAGACAAGGGGTTTTGTTCCAGCACAGTACACAGCACAAAACAAATATCCTCAATGTAAGGAGAAAGATGCGCATTTCATAGCTATCTGTCCACTTGGAAAGCTGACCAAACGAAGTAAAAGAGGATTACCAAGTAACTCTTATCTCCATATTAAAACGATACAAAGTAATGATAGTTGTGATAATATCTTTGGGACACTTCGCTAAAACTTTTACTTCTAATATTATATACATCACTAGAGGGCAGTGTGGTATTTAGGCCACTCTGACCTTTTTAAGTGACGCAACTATTGGAAAGGTCTTGAACTTCCGTACAATGTCAGTGAGGTTAATAAGCATGCTGTAAAAACCTGTGGCATTCAAATCTGAACTCCACTCTGCACGTTTGACAATCTGAGGAATAAAATGAACTGTTTTTGTGTGTGTGTGTTTTTAGATCTGTTAATAGGCAAGGTATATTTCACACAGAAAAGATTTCATACATTTTGGTCATCCTGTTAGGTCACTTACAGGAGATTAACAGCATGGAAAACCTTTAGCCAGCCACCTATTTTATGTATGTTTGAAGAGGTGAACTGCCAGGGCCATGTGTTTGAATTTTAAGACCATACATATCCTTGGTATATATACAGGCTTTGATATATGTAGGCTTTCCTCCCCCTACACACTCCTCTTCTAACATTGCACCAATTTTACCAGAAGTCTCTGTTTTGTTAACTCTGGAGGTAACTTCAGCTCTAAAACTTTCTGACACGCAAATAATAGCAATTAATGCATTTGAAACAATTTATGATTTCCGGCCTTCCTTCAACGTGTATTAGCATATACCTGATCTCTTTAATGTGCACTTTTTCTTCCCAAAAACCACAAGCATAGTTACTGGAATTTCATGTGGAAGTGCTTAAGGGGTTGAAAGTTAACACCTTTGTGAGCTGAGCAGCCTCACAGTGGCTGCTAAACAAAAGCCTCTTTTAGAAGCTTTCCTGAAATGTTTTCTTAACATGTTCCAAGTAGTTTTAGGCAAGCAACTAAAGTAAACAAGATGTTGCCATGATAAAAACACTTGTGAAAACATTGCAGAGTGTGCTGAGAGAGTTTCTTTCACACAAGCCCTCCTCAGTTTTATTAAAACTAAAATTCACATGATGCAGATTACCAGCAAGCCTCCATTTACAAATGACAAAAACCTCCGTTTTAAATATATATTCTAATGTGTTACTACTGCTCCTACAAGCACTCCAAAACCACAAGCACATGAATACTATGCAGGCTACGGTGTCAAAAGTTATTTACTCTTGCAAAATAATAATTTGATTTAGAGGAAGTGAGAGAAAGAAATGTAAATAATATTGGATAAAACCCCACTGGGGTTTTGAAGTACCATTTTTGGTAGTCCCTACTGAAAATATGTTGAAACGGTGTTTGTCAATATTATGAAAAGAATTTTCCCTTAAAGTTAAATGGGCATATAGTCACTACAGGGTAAAAACAAAGGTTTCCCAAAGTTAGTTGCCCATCTTTGCTCTGTTCAGGTCACTAACAACATCTTCCTTCCCCAGGAGGGAAACTTCCAAAAACAAAAATATTTTGTCCCCCTTTCCCCATAATAAATGTGCATACTGTTCACATGCTTCTTCTCTGCATTCTCCTGGGAAGAGCTCTCAGCAAGCACACACTGCTAGATCACATTCTCCTATGGGTGTTCTCTAGGCTCCATAATGGAGTACCTGGAGCAAAATTGTACCACGAAAGCCTGCCCATCTGTGCTTTGCAGGAGAGGCATACAACTGGAAAACAAAGTCGGCAACCCAACAACAACCAGAAAGCAGTTAAATTATGCTTCATTTTCAACTGCCCCCCCCTTTAATTCAGACATGTGGTTTGTAAATGGTATGTGAATTTAAACATAACAGTGTCATAATAGCCTTGGTGCAAGCTATGATTTGGAAACCAATGTCAAACCATGGTTTAATAGCCTCCCTTTGGCTGTCCTTAAAAACCAGTTCTGGAAAGCTGCTGTAGGGTTCAGATATAACAGCAAATCATGGTTCAGCATTGTGCTGGAACTGTGAACACTCCAACGTTCCCAAAACAGGCAAGCTATATGTTTCCGAGAAAATACGGGTGTAGAGTTTGGAAATAATGAAAACCTAACTAAACTACTACAATTTTTTTTATAAAGGTACTCAAGAACATCCTGCATAGTATGCCCATATGGCAGTGACCCGCATAGGGTTCTAGGGAGCAATTTAGCTTAAATTAAGCCAGCATCAATCACCCCTGTTCCATACTTTGCTCAGGAGTAGATCTATACCTAAGCCTAGCAAAGGGACAAGAAGACTCTAAAACAGAGTTTGACTTATATCATTCATTTTGCTGGCTTAAGTTCTGCTGAGTTGCCAAGTCACGTGACCAAGCTGAACTGAGTTATGAACCAAAGGAAGTTCCCCTGCTCAGACACATCCCTCACGGCCTCCAGAACATCCACTCTTTTGTGGTTTATGCCAGCATAAGATCCATCTGTCTCAGCTCAACCATCTGAGCCCCAGCTAAACCCAGATGAGGGCGCTATGCCGGGAATCTGCTGGGTTTAGCAAGAAATCTGCTGAATCCTCAGTCACTGCAATGGATCTTGGGTTTGGAATCCTTCCCTCATCCGCCCGGGGGGGGGGGGGGGTGGCTGTCCCTAAAAAAATTAATCCATTTTACTGGGATATCCTAAACTAATGGTAGATTCAGCCATGCACTTTCTAGAGCAGCTTTCCCTAATCTGGTGTTTTCTAGAGGTTTTGGACTACAACTCCCACTATCCCTGATTATTAGCCACTGTGGCTGATGAGAGTGATAGCCCCAAACACCGAAAAGGGTATCAGGTTGATGAAGGTTGTTCTAGATCAGGGCGGTACTGCAAGAGTACGTTGACATGGAACCTGTGGGCTGCTTACTGCCTTGCTGTATAGGAGGGCAGCAAGCCCAAAATTAGACTCCCCCTCCCCAGCCCTTGTGCTGCCTTCCTAAAGCCAGCTAAGTGAGGCACTGGGGTTTGATAAGTAGGCTGGAGGACTCTGGGATGCTGTCAGAGCCCTCACATCTCCTTCTCCAAACCCAGCATCTCACTGGTGGTAGAGGGTTGTCAAATGTTGCTGAGGGCCACCAAAAAAAGCCTTGAGGAACACATGAGGCTGCACGTTGGACTGCTCTCTAAAAGAGCCCTGCTCTAAAGCATGGGTAGGCAAACTAAGGCCCGGGGGCCAGATCCGGCCCAATCGCCTTCTAAATCCGGCCTGCGGAAGTTCCGGGAATCAGCGTGTTTTTACATGAGTAGAATGTGTCCTTTTATTTAAAATGCACCTGTGGGTTATTTGTGGGGCATAGGAATTCGTTTATCCCCCTCAAAAATATAGTCCAGCCCCCCCCACAAGGTCTGAGGGACAGTGGATTGGCCCCCTGCTGAAAAAGTTTGCTGACCCCTGTTCTAAAGCATCTAGATTGCACGGATCCCAAACTGCATGTGTTTACCCTACTACCCCTAGGTTTGAATTATGCAGTGACTATTGGAGGTGCTTATTGCATATCAAATTACTACATGGGTGCCAAGAAGGTGCACACCTCATCAGCCCTCATGTACTTTAATTTCAAAGAACTACCTGTGTGCCCAAGAACGGCATTTATCTATAAAGGAAGAAGAAAAGAAGCCCAGTGGCCCTGCTACTGCCTCCCATATTATACAGCATTAGATATTTGAGGCAGAGCATACAAAATCTGCCTGCATTTTTGTTTTCTTGCTGCAGAGAATGAGACCATTCTGTCACAGCAGTAAAAAGTGGACTTGTTTTTGTTTTTCTGTATTCGAGGCAATGCAGGGTGTGTTGGTTTCATTAGATTTAGCAGAATCACCTGCTGGTAGCAGTTAGCTCTAACTGATGGTACAATTGCATGACAACCAGTGGCTGACTGCCTCAAGGGGTGGAGGGAAGAGAAAACACAGAAAGCCCTTGTGTAAAACTGCAACTTATTTTGAAAAGAAACAGGGAAATGAATGTGTACAATAGCTTATGTATCTGCTGATACTGATAAGCATCCTCCTGTTAGCTGTGAGTGAAAGACAACTAGGATTGTTATTTGAACAGAATTTATCTTTAAAATCAAAGAACTTGTAGTGTTCCTTACCTTAGGAACAAACACTACAAAATGATTACAGGTAGGGGGTGTGTGTGTGTGTGTGTGTAAAAAACCACCCTTGGTTTTTTCTTTCTTTTTTCTTTTCCAGTCTTTATTATATTCATTTCTCAGAATGTATAAAACAAAAACAAGACTCCCAATTTCTTTTCTTATCTAGGAGAATTGAGGGCATTATAAAAGATTTGCCCCTTTTGAAAAATGCTTTGTGCCCATGAAATTATCGCATAAGCAATGTTAAGAGAGTTAAGTTATGAAAGGCTATGAGGGTCACAGACAATATGGCATAGAACTGACTACAGGTGTCCCCCCACTTAGGCAGGGGGTTAGGTACCAGGCCCCCAAGCGCATAAGCGACAACCGCATTAAGTGGGGAGCATCCTCTCAACACTCTGTAAATGGCTTCTCTGCTGCTCTCTCTCCAATCCAGACCAAAAATACTGTATTCAAAAATATCCACAACTAGAATTGAAGCTCTGGGGTCAGTTGGAGGATGTGCAGAATAGCGGACAGTTGTATAAACGGGCAACACACAAGACAGATCGACTAGCAAACATGTGACATGTGGAAGTTAGAAATAGCACCTTTGTCTGTGGTAGTTTCCAAAATGACAGTGGTAAATACAAAAACAGACTACAATTTACAAAAATGGAATGCCTGCAGGTACCATACCAAATTGCCAGTAATGTAACTTTTATACCGCATTTAAAACTGTTTTGTTTTTGTTTTTTGATAGCGAGGAGAAGTCTGTGTCAAACTACAGGGGCTCAATTAATATAATTAGAATTTAATTTAAGTAGTGTTGACTTTGCTTATTAGATACTTATGTGACACAATTAACGATGCATGTAGTTTTGCCAGTCTGTATTCAATAAAAGCAGTTACAAAATCAATTAAATAAGGAGGATAGCCTCCGTTGCTTCTGTGTTGGATCTAAGGTTTGGTGAAAACATATACAAGAATGACAGAGGACTGTCATAAAAACCCAAACACTACTGGATGTGATCTGCACACGCAGCAGAGCTGAACCCAGTAATCTGTTGATTTCAGACTGTGCCAGATGAGGGAGGTCCTTTGGCAGTCACCCTGAAATGTCCTTCTGCCCAGGCTTTACTGAGGACAACACAACTTGCACATCATATGTATTTACAACAGACACCTTTGACAGGAAGCCACCGACAGCAGGAGATATTTTCAGCTCATCCGAAGGTAGTTTCATACTTAATGAAATATATGAAATGCCAAAAAATAAATAAAATATTCTTACTTTAGAAATGACTGGAAATCTTCGCATACTGCTTCACAGCCTGGCCATTTGCATACTCCGTGCCCATAAAGCGGATGGCTATGAGAGTGTTCTTCGTGGGATAAACTGATGGGGAAGGAAAAAAAGCAGGAAAGCATTATAAGGTGGTGCTTTGAATGACTTTAACTTGCTGCAGCGTTGAAAGCAAAATATGTAAGTATAAACACATAAAAAAGTGAAATATTCAGGAACGTACAATTCCGTTTTGTTTCAAGGAAGCCCTCCTTTGAGCTTTACAAGAGAAGAGTCGCAAATGTGTCGGGATTGTAGCAAGCAGGTTATGTGTGTCTGATTGATTAATAAATTAGAAGTTTTGTTAAGAACTGAAATAAACATAGGAAGTGAATGCTGGGAACATTTGACAGTGTAGCTTTATGTCTTAGATACAAAAAGTGTTTGAAAATTGCATATTTACAGCAGATGGAAGACTAAATACCCTTGCAGTTTATATCTAGCATCTTAATTAACTTTGAGGGTTACAGGTGCTCCAAAATACTGTATAAGACAAAAAGAAAGAAAAGCATGCATATCTGTGTTATGGCATCTTTAACCCTATCATAACAGACCTGCATCCTCCCCTCCTCTTCTTGCAGGTCTGTTCATATTTCTTAGCATACAGTGAATGTTTCCCAATTATAAAATTCATTTTAACAAGAAACGTAGCAAAAAGGGAATTCTGTCATTTCACTGGGACAGAAGCGTGCCATTAACAGCAGCACTGCTACCTAGGCCACCAAGACAGAGCTTGTAAAAAGGTGGCTGGGGTGGGAAGCACCTTTTTGAACATCGAAGAGTTAAAACTCTAGCAGGATTCCAATCAATACATAATGATTTGGCCACACTGCTCCAAGTCATGAGATGCTTTGATCCAGGCCATGTGGTGCTCAGGGAAATGTATCTGTTGCATTAACTGATGAACCATGTTCTGAAATATCTTTACTCAACTTCTGCATGAAAACCTCTTCAGCAAAGGAAATTATTTTCTCCTGACAATTTCCATAACCTTAAATGACTTTTTAAAAGAAGACATGTCAGTTATCTTGAAGGGTGCACTTTTTTGTCCACATTCATTTCTTCTCCCAAATTTTGTGTGTGTGTGTGTGTGTGTGTGTGTGTGTGTGTGTGTGTTCAGCTGACTGTCTTTGCAAGCTGCAAGCTCAAAAGCAAAAAGATGTAAAAATAATAATAGACATGCATGTGTCTCTATCAGGCATTAACTACAAGTAGGGGTTGGAACCCCCAATTCCCCCCCCCCGTCATATTCAACACATATGAATATGTTACAAATCAGTGTAAAATCTTACTTCATAATTTCTTTTGGCGAACAAGAGAATGAGCAATTTGATATTTTTACTGGCTGAATTGTAAGGGTTTTCATTATTACTTAGACTTATATCACACATTTCCTCCAATATAAAGAACCCCAAAGCAGCATACAAAAACCAACATGTATGATACACACAAACAAAACAAAACCACTATAAAATCGCCAATAAAATTCCATAAGCTACAGAGCAAGCAGCAGAGTAGCTGATCAGCAAAATAGAAAATTAAAAGCTCTTCAACCAAATGCTTGTTGATATTTTTTTAAAATGTATTTACTTATTTCTTAAAACTACTCACTGTGGGGGGCCAACCACATTTCTCCACTATGGTAAATGCCCTGTTTCTTGTCACTGCCTCCTAAGGATCTTGTGAAGGTGGGGCCATGAGCACGGCCTCTCCAGCTGACCTAAAAGCATGTGAGGGACCATATAGGGCAGGGATGGGGAACCTGTGGTCCTTCCAGGTGTTGTTGTTCCTGTCATCCTTGACCATTGGCCATGCTGGCTGGGGCTGATGGGTGTAGAGATGAACCACATCTGGAGTCATTTCTAATATTATATTTAGCTGGGGGTACCCAGCCAGATGAGCAGGGTATATTATTATTATATTTATTATATTTATTATTATTATTATTATTATTATTATTATTATTATTATTATTATTATTATTATTAAAAAATAATAACAAATTATTAACCCACCCACCAGCCCCCTCCCAGGGCCCTTGGCATGCGGGAAGCCAACATACCCTAAAATGTCCAATTCCCTCTTTACCAGAGGAAGAGCTCCATGGGGAAGGGGGGGACAGTGGCTTACTTTCGAGTAAACGCAGCTAGGCTGGAGCTGGAAAGGTGGGGAAAGTGCCTGTGGAGTTGTTCTCTCTGTGGCTGAGCATGCACTGAGGGTGCCCAGTGGCCATGGGAGATGCCGGCGGGCGGAAGCACCCTGAGGCCTTGGTCATGCTAGATCAGAATCCTTTACACGATCCACGTGTTGGACATGTCTGGTCTAGGGCATCAGAAAACTTCTCAATGGAACTGAAAATTTCTCGATGCCTGTTACCCTAATTTTTCCATCACTGGAAATAGGTAAAAAGATGCTACATCTATTACTTTTCAAGTGCATAGGTTAATCTCCAAGTTGGAAATCAATTTAATTTGTAGTTTGCATAGCAGTACAAGAATCATTTGCCGCAATGTATGTTAATTTCCATCAGCAACTAAATTCCAGCAACTGGAAGCCCATCGCTGAAATAGTGGAGAAGAAAAATTGGTTGGGAAAATGTTGCTGCAACATGTGATTCTTGGGCTGCAACAGATTCTGGTGTGATCTGCCTAAATATAAGACACAGACTGTTGTAGGTTTGAGCTATCACAGTTTTACAGTGTACCCTCACACACATTTTAATCCTCCCATTGCATACACAAAACCCACAGCAGGTCAGAATGTCAAAATACAGAACATTCATGCTGCTGCTGTTATTTTATTTATATAGCTCCACAAATGTGCAATGGCGCTGCATGAAGTACAAGAGGACAGGTCTATGCCCCAAAGGGTATACAGTCTACCATCTGACGCATTCGAGATAGAGGAAGGAGGGGAAGAGAGGCATAGCAGAAGAGGAAGAATGTGCTGTTGTGTCAATTATGTGTACTTGAGCTTAGTTATAGGGAGGTTTGGGGGTTGCGTGCTTTGTTAGCTTTGAGGTATTGGAGATGCCTTCTAACAGAGCCTTTGGAAAGAACACCAGACTTGGTCCAGGGAGAGGGGTACTCAAATCGTCACTCAGCCAGGAAGCTAACTGGGCAGTGTTGGGCCATTCACAATCATTCAGCTTAAACTGCTTCACAGTGTTATGAGGATAAATGTGGAGGGAGCGATGGGTAACATATGCCACCCTGAGCCCCTTGGAAGGATAGCCATCGATCAATCGATGCAAATCATATCCATCTCCACTACAGTGGTACCCCGCAAGACGAACGCCTCGCGAGACGAAAAACTCGCAAAACGAAAGGTTTTTTCGTTTTCGAGTTGCCTCGCAAGACGAATTTCCCTATGGGCTTGCTTCGCAAATGCGAAGCTTGCCCCGCAAGCTCCGGGGACAGCGGGTCTTCCCCGCTGTCCCCGGACCTCTTTTGAAGCAAGGGGCGGCGGGGAGAAGCGATCTTCTCCCCGCAGCCCCAGGTCCGGGGACAGCGGGAAGCGCTTCCCGCTGCCCCCGGACCTCTTTTGAAGCAAGGGGCGGCGGGGAGAAGCGATCTTCTCCCTGCAGCCCCAGGTCTGGGGACAGCGGGAAGCGCTTCCCGCTGTCCCCGGACCTCTTTTGAAGCAAGGGGTGGCGGGGAGAAGCGATCTTCTCCCCGCAGCCCCAGGTCTGGGGACAGCGGGAAGCGCTTCCCGCTGTCCCCTGACCTATCTTGAAGCAAGGGGCTGCGGGGAGAGCTTCTTCCCTGCTGTCCCCAGACCTCTTTTGAAGCAAGGGGCGGCAGGGAGAAGCGATCTTCTCCCCGCAGCCCCAGGTCCGGGGACAGCGGGAAGCGCAGCGCGTCTTCCCCGCTGTCCCGAGACCTCTTTTGAAGCAAGGGGCGGCGGCGAGAAGCTGTCCAGGACCTCTTCTGAAGGCGGGCGGGGGGCAAAAGTCTTTGTCCCCCCTGCCTGCCTTCCCAGGGGCTTTTACATCGCCCCGGACAGCGGAGAAGTCCTCCGCTGTCCCGGGCGATTTTAAAATGCCGCCTGCCAGCATTTTAAGATTGCCCCGGACAGCGGAGAAGTCCTCCGCTATCCCGGGGTTTTTTAAAATGCTGGGGGTGGGAAGAAAAGCCCTTGTCCCCCCCCCAGCCTTCAGAAGAGGTCAGGGGACAGACTGTCCCCGGACCTGGTCTGAAGGCGGTTTCCATAGGAACGCATTAATTGATTTTTAATGCATTCCTATGGGAAACCGTGCATCGCAAGACGAAAAACTCGCAAGAAGAAAAAACTTGCGGAACGAATTAATTTCGTCTTGTGAGGCACCACTGTATATTGGTTAGTAGAGATGGCAACAACCTCTGTACTTTCAATAGATAAGAATAACAGCAAACTGTTTCGTGTAGTTTCTGAATTTGGATGTCACAATAAACTTTGACTGTAATGTAAATTAGCTGAGGCTCCTCACCAGGCTAGAACACTCTTCCCAGCATCCTCCGGCACAGTCACAAGGTGAAGATTAGAACCTTTCGTTTCTAATTTAGCAAAGTTTAGTGTTACATCTGAACTATAAACTGTGGTTAAACATATGCACGCTGGCACAAGACAGCATCATAAAGCATGGTTTGAAGATGGGTGGTTTCAAACAAACCGTATTTAAGATTGCCCACAGCTTGTGAAGTTTGGATGGCACAGTAAACTGTGGTGAAATAAAAATGGAAAAGAAAACTTCTGTATTCCCCCTGGTAGGAGTTGGAGGGAGCACAGGGAAGGCTAGACGTGTTCTCATCATGATAAACCATTGTTCATCGTGACATCCAAACTCTGTCAAAGTCTCAGTAATAAAATATGAGTCAGATAAAATCACACATAAAGACATGTTATCTATGTGTAGTATTGCTATGTGATATAAGTATATTTCAATAAACTGTTTTTCAGCTGCAAGTAGTAGGGCTACAGTTTTTAAAAAGAGAAAAGCACCAATTTATTTCCTCAGTAGACAATTCAGCTTCATACTGGAGGTAGAAGAAGGGCCATTTTAGGACAAGCTCTGCTAGGGGGATTTACAGCTGATGTTATATCACACCCAGCTGTTTTTAAATTGAATATAAGACTGTGTTTTGTTGACTTGTTATCAACTGACTTGAACAGAAGAGTGGGAAACCAGGCACTCATATTAGCAGCCCATTAGGATCAATGAAAAAAAATTGTAGCTATGTCTGTGTTTTTTGTTTCAGTACCTGGCAGACTTTGCAAACATTTTAAATCGCAAGCACAAAAGCCACACAAATGCAACAAGGAAAGGACAAAATGTCCATGTGTTCTATAGTTGCCAACTTGTAAATGCCAGTGCAAACCACATATCTAGTTCCTAATCTGTTTTTTTAAATATATCTAATAAAGACTAATAGCACTCGCCAATTTTATGAAAACATCCCCTGAGCCCTATATGTGAGTGTATATAGAATTCTGCACAGCTGTGTTCATGTTATGAATCATGAACACTGCTTTCTAATATGTAATCTGGTGGCTTTTGCAGAATCCTAAAAATCTTCATTTTCATTTTATATTTGAAAAATGACATAATTGGCATGCCCAAGATATAGCTGTAGTAACAAAACCCCCACTATCTATATAAATATGCACCAAAAAATTGGGAAAATCAGTAAGACCCGTTCCCCAAACTATCCAAAAAGGTTTGTAATGCCAGGACTATGCTTCATGTTTCTTGAACTATTGCCATTAAGTGCTGACAGTGTTATTTCCCCCCCCCCATACTCACAAATAAATTCCATGTGAAAAATAAAAATGAAACCATTTTTTGTGCTATTCATATTACTTGGGGAAAATAAGGGACAGAGAGAGGCAGAACTGAAGTAGTACCAACAGCAGTTCTCAGAAGTCCTTGGGTAAAATCAAGAGAGCTGCCAATAACAGGATGTGTAGTTAAATGGGAACCTAAAGCCAAGATCACGGACCCCACACTGCAATCTCCCCTGAAATCCAGATGCAGCCAAGACTGCTGCCCCCTTCACTGCGCAGCAATGCAGAAATGGTGATGTTTTCTCCACTGGCCAGCCAATGGCTGCTCTATGCATGCTCTAATCCACTCTGAATCACATTATATGAAAAACGCACAGGGGGAAAATTCTTTTCACTTTATTTGAAGAAACATCCTAGTAAATTATCAATATACTGGGGCAGTGCCATATTTTGGTTCCTCGGTGCTTTATGCACACTACATGTCTCCTAATGAACATCAAGTGAGAAGGGAAGATGCATGTTTCAAGACAAGGCGAGCTGTGAATAATATTTGCCAGGAAGCCGTGAGTGGCTGCAGTTCTTTGGCATGTGACTTATGTGCTTGAAAATATGACTGTTTTCTTTATACCTGAAACCTGGTGGGATAAGTCCTACGATTGGAATGTAATAATGGGGGGATACAATCTATTTCAGAGAAACAGACCAGACAAGAAAGGAGGAGGAGTGGCGTTATATGTCAGGGATGTGTATACCTGTGAAGAGATCCAAGATTTAGAACCTCAAAGCCAATGTGAGAGCATTTGGGTCAAAATTAAGGGAGAGAAGAATAACAGAGACCTCATTGTGGGAGTTTACTATAGATCCCCAAGCCAAACGGAGGACATAGATGATGCCTTCCTGGAACAGATGGCCAAGCATGCAAAAGGAAGGGAGATAGTAGTAATGGGGGACTTCAATTACCCGGATATTTGTTGGACGTCAAACTCAGCCAAGAGCATAAGGTCAAACAGATTCCTCACTGGCCTTGCAGACAACTTCATTGTCCAGAAAGTGGGAGAAGCAACAAGAGGAACAGCCATTTTAGATCTGGTCCTAACCAATGTTGATGACCTGGTTAGTGGGGTAGAAGTGGAAGGATCATTAGGCGCGAGTGATCATGCTCTTCTGAAGTTTACTATACAGCAGAAAGGAGCAGCCAAGCATACTAGGACTCAATTTCTTGACTTTAAGAAAGCCGACTTCATAAAACTTAGGGAAGTGCTGGGTGAGATCCCATGGACAGCAATACTAAAAGGAAAGGGAGTTCATGATGGCTGGGAGTTTGTTAAGAGGGAGATAGTAAAAGCACAACGTCAGGCAATACCAATGAGACGGAAACATGGAAGGTGCCTAAAGAAGCCAAGGTGGCTATCTAAAGAACTTTTAACTGAATTAAGATTAAAAAAGGATGTGTACAAAAAATGGAAAAGGGGGGAAACCACCAAAGAGGAATTCAAACAAATAGCCAGCACGTGTAGACACAAAGTCAGAAAAGCTAAAGCACAGAATGAACTCAGGCTTGCTAGAGAGGTTAAAAGCAACAAAAAAGGCTTTTATGGGTATGTTCGTAGCAAAAGGAAGAACAAAGAAACAGTGGGGTCACTCAGAGGAGAAGATGGTGAAATGCAAACAGGGGACACAGAAAGGGCTGAACTCCTCAATGCCTTCTTTGCCTCAGTCTTCTCCGATAAAGAAAACAATGCCCGACCTGAAGAATTTGGAGCAAATGATTCAGCAAAGGAAACACAGCCCAGAATAACTAAGGAGACAGTACAAGATTATTTGGCTAGTTTAGATGTATTCAAGTCTCCAGGGCCAGATGAACTGCATCCAAGAGTATTAAAAGAACTGGCAGATGTGATCTCAGAACCACTGGCAGTCATCTTCGAGAAATCCTGGAGAACAGGCGAAGTCCCGGCAGACTGGAGGAGGGCAAATGTTGTCCCTATTTTCAAAAAGGGGAAAAGAGAGGACCCAAATAATTACCGCCCAGTCAGTCTGACATCAATAGCAGGGAAGATTCTGGAGCAGATCATTAAGCAAACAGTCTGTGAGCACCTAGAAAGGAATGCTGTGATCACCAATAGTCAGCATGGATTTCTGAAAAATAAGTCATGTCAGACTAACCTGATCTCATTTTTTGACAGAATTACAAGCCTGGTAGATGAAGGGAACTCAGTGGATATAGCCTACCTTGATTTCAGTAAGGCATTTGACAAGGTGCCCCATGATATTCTTGTAAAGAAGCTGGTAAAATGCGGTCTTGACTCTGCTACCACTCAGTGGATTTGTAACTGGCTGACTGACCGAACCCAAAGGGTGCTCATCAATGGTTCCTCTTCATCCTGGAGAAGAGTGACTAGTGGGGTGCCACAGGGTTCTGTCTTGGGCCCGGTCTTATTTAACATCTTTATCAACGACTTGGATGATGGACTCAAGGGCATCCTGATCAAATTTGCAGATGACACCAAACTGGGAGGGGTGGCTAACACCCCAGAGGACAGGATCACACTTCAAAACGACCTTGACAGATTAGAGAACTGGGCAAAAACAAACAAAATGAATTTTAACAGGGAGAAATGTAAAGTATTGCACTTGGGCAAAAAAAATGAGAGGCACAAATACAAGATGGGTGACACCTGGCTTGAGAGCAGTACATGTGAAAAGGATCTAGGAGTCTTGGTTGACCACAAACTTGACATGAGCCAACAGTGTGACGCGGCAGCTAAAAAAGCCAATGCAATTCTGGGCTGCATCAATAGGAGTATAGCATCTAGATCAAGGGAAGTAATAGTGCCACTGTATTCTGCTCTGGTCAGACCACACCTGGAGTACTGTGTCCAGTTCTGGGCACCACAATTCAAGAAGGACACTGACAAACTGGAACGTGTCCAGAGGAGGGCAACCAAAATGGTCAAAGGCCTGGAAACAATGCCTTATGAGGAACGGCTAAGGGAGCTGGGCATGTTTAGCCTGGAGAAGAGGAGGTTAAGGGGTGATATGATAGCCATGTTCAAATATATAAAAGGATGTCACATAGAGGAGGGAGAAAGGTTGTTTTCTGCTGCTCCAGAGAAGCGGACACGGAGCAATGGATCCAAACTACAAGAAAGAAGATTCCACCTAAACATTAGGAAGAACTTCCTGACAGTAAGAGCTGTTCGACAGTGGAATTTGCTGCCAAGGAGTGTGGTGGAGTCTCCTACTTTGGAGGTCTTTAAGCAGAGGCTTGACAACCATATGTCAGGAGTGCTCTGATGGTGTTTCCTGCTTGGCAGGGGGTTGGACTCGATGGCCCTTGTGGTCTCTTCCAACTCTATGATTCTATGATTCTATGATTCTATGATTCTACCTTTATGGCATATATGGGAATAAATGTAACATGCATGTCGCTGCAAAGAGCGTGAAACATTTCCCCCGCCCCCAAAGAAGTTGATTGTTTCATATTGGCTACCTGCACCCACTCAGACAAGGCCTTCCTTTAAACAGGCACAGCAGAAACAAGATGCCCACACAAACAGGGATTTTAAAAAGGCTCTGGAAAAAGTAAAATATTGCAACTGTAGAAGAACTCTAAATGAACAGAGAACTGTATGTGAAATTACAGTACGGATTCATGATTCACACTGGGCGAAAGAACAGGCGTGCTGTTTGAGCCAGATCATCATATTCACTCTTAATAACTTGAAAACACCTACCCATCTCTGGGATGTAGTAGAAAAGGGCAGACAAATAGCTTCCTGTATTCTATACACTGAGGAGTAACTTTGGTTCTAGGCCCAAACAAGACTAGGAAGGATCTCATCTGCTCCAATTACTATCGGTTAGGTGGGTCACTATTCAGAGCTGCAATCTGAGAATAATTTGGCAGGTGGTATACGCCTGTTGTTGGTGAAATAAATCTATTTTAAAATCAATATACCGGTTGAGACACAGAGGCAACTTTCACATACAATGGAATACACTCCCCACCACCACATGAAAAACAGGCTCTGGCTAGGAAACCCGACATGGATGGAGCAGCCCTGAACCGCTATAGAAAATTAGTTTCATAACTGACAAAACTACTGAGAACGGCTCTCTCTATGTGCCACGTCCAGACAGTAAAAGCATATTCATAGGCTCAGGTACACTCCTGGCTCTAGAAATTGCCACAAGACATAGAAAAGTGGTAGACTTCTAGCAGACTGTTCAAAGATTTAGAGATTAGCATTATCCTCTTGAATGGATGACAGTAGGGCTACCAGGGGGTCAGGAGAAACAGTGGAGTACTTCTTGGTCAAAGGCAAGTCCATGTTCTCTGCCAACTGAAACTTCTGAACAATTCCCCAAGGACAGCCCTACATAGAATGTATTATAGCAGCCTAACCTTGAGGTCACTAAAGACATGACTATTGAAGTACGCACAATGGCAAACCACACTTTTCAGCATGCACGATAGCACAGCCTATACATTTTCTAGACCAAAACTGTTTTATAAGTGCACTACTGACTGAAAGAAATGGCATTGTTAGGTACCATCCTTACTGCATGTCAATGACTTGTAGAGTATGTGCTCATTTAATAAAGTATAAAGAGATTCATTTTTCCCTTCAATAGCTAGCACAGAATTAAAAAACAACAACAACCCTGAACTGTTCTTAATAGACTTATATCAATAAAAATACTGTTCTAAAAACATAAAGGCCTAATTATACTGTTAGACAGACCTTTAAAATTTCCGCACAACCTTCAGTGTCTATTCTGTGATCCTCAAGTGGGTTGCAGAGAGTACAGCCTTGAATGGGTTTAGAAATGTAGTTTGAATTTTGTGACATGCTTTTTGCTGATACCAGTGAATCTTTCTTCACACAGCAACCCAAGGCAAAAATCAAATAAACAATTAATTTGGTATACCACCCTTAATCCAAAGATCTTAAGGAGCAGTTTTTACCACGGCCTCCTTCAAGTAGGCAGGGAACACTCCCTATCGCAGAGAGGCATTAATCACCCCACCCCCCCGCCCAGCCAGCTATCCCCTCCTACCTGCTGGTTTTTATCAGCCACAAGGGGCAAGGGTCAGGAGCACAAGTGGTCATCCAGACCGATCCAAATTATCTTTGTCCACATCATCAAGCCTTACTAACTGAAACCTATCCAACACAACAGGACCAGACAGTGCTCTGGAAACCCCCTGAGATTTAACTGCTGTAAGAGAGGAGTCAAGATCCTGGTGGATGCTAGTGACTTTATCATCAAAATGCTTTGCAAACAAGTCACAGCGAGCTGCAGCCAGTTCTGTCATCTCCTTCAGGCCAGACTGTAAAAGGCCCCACAGTACCTGGAAAAGCTCTGCTGGATGGCACAATGAGGATGCAATGGAGACAGTAAAGCATGCCTTCTTTGCTGCCTTCACTGCCACTAGGTAGGCTTGATGGTGAGCCTGTTTGTTTGAACTAAGCTCTGGAGTATACCAGCGAGCCAAATGGGCTCCACAAAGCAGCAGAGGGAGTGCTCAGGGCTATCATGTCAACAGCCCGAGCCATCCAGATGTTCCAAGGATCAGCCAGGGCTTCAACAGGAGCACCAGTCATATGAGCTGGAAAATCCCCCAGAGCCATCTGGAAACTTGTTGGATCCATTTAGCCTCTGAGGGTGGACCATCCTGATAGGTCCTTAGCTTTCATGGAGGCGGAAAAGTGCTGAAAGCCTAAATCTCAACAGGACGAGATCTGACAAGTACCATACTGAAGTCTAGTATCTCTAAAAATACAACACTGAATGTTGACCACATGGTGAGAACATATACTTACAATGCAGTCCTGTACATATCTACTCTGAGTTTACCAACTGCAAGCAAAGTCAATCTCAAGGGCAGGATGCAGTGGCGTAGCGTGGGTTGTCAGCACCCGGGGCAAGGCAAGTAATTTGCGCCCCCTAACCCGTGGATTTTAGTAGGGGCAGAGAGCTGCGAGTGCGAGCACGCCCCCCCAGATGTTGCGCCCGGTGTGGCTGGCCCCCCCCGTACCCCCCACGCTACGCCACTGGCAGGATGACTCCTCACCCTAGAGAGGAGGTGAAAGGCTTTAAAGGAAGCTGCCTGTCAAGTCCATTGGGAAGAATGATCCCTGCCATCAACAACAGAGTAGTGAATATTCCATGCTAGGAATAGTTTGACCATAATAATAATAATAATAATAATAATAATAATAATAATAATAATAATTTATTTATTCCCCAGCCACTCTGGGCGGCTTCCAAAAGAATATTAAAATACTATAATACATCAAACATTAAAAGCTTCCCGAAACAGGGTTGCCTTCAGATGTCTTCTAAAAGCCTGGTAGTTGTTGTTCTCTTTGAAATCTGGTGGGAGGGTGTTCCACAGGGAATGCGCCACTACCGAGAAGGCCCTCTGCCTGGTTCCCTGTAACTTGGCTTCTTGCAGTGAGGGAACTGCCAGAAGGCCCTCGGTGCTGGACCTCAGTGTCCGGGTAGAACGATGGGGGTGGAGACGCTCCTTCAGATATACTGGACTATAGTCCATGCATTGGTAACCTTGAGGCTGAATTACTGCAATGCACTGTATGTGGGGCTGCCCTTTGGTCTGATTCAGAAGCTCCAACTGGTGTAGAATGTGGCAGCCAGACTGCTGATGGGGACACCCGGCTGACATGTGGCACTATTGTTAAAATATCTGCACTGGCTGCTTATCTACTACCAAGCCAGGTTCAAGGTCCTTGAATTAATTTACAAGTCCTGAACAACTTAGGTCTTAGGATACAAGACTACAATGAATTGGTCTCTGCAAATAAGCTGGACAGCTACTGGGCATTTCATATAGGTTTATTATTTAAAAAGAACCTCTTCACACTGCAGATGTCTTTAATTTGTTTTTACCACATGTGTCACATACCAATGGGTTGCAAATGGTCATGTCCTCTCCGATTGCATGGAGCCCGGACAGCCCCGTGGTTTTCCCCGGAGCTGAGGGTGATGAAACAATCGTTGAGACGGCTAGAGCGCCGGTGGCGGAAAACTTATTCTGAATCAGACCGGACACGGGCTAGAGCTCAACGTCGAGCCTACCAAGTGGCAATGGCGACGGCGAAGAGGGCCTTCTTCGCCGCCTCCATTGTATCTGCAGAAAACTTTTTCAGGTGGTTCGCAATCTATCGGAACCACCTGTACCACTGGGGCCTGGTAGGGACCCCAAGATCTCCTGCAATGCTTTTGCAAAGTTTTTTGCAGATAAAGTCGCTCAGATTCAGAAGGAGGTAGACTCCACCGTGGGAGCAGGGCCAGGGCGGGAGAGTGCTAGAGTTCTGTCTGGTCCTGTTAGATGGGATCAATTCCAATCTGTTACCTCCGAGGATGTGGACAGGCTGCTTAGACAAGTGAAACCGACCACCTGTCTCCTTGATCCTTGCCCATCCTGGCTGATAAAAGCGAGCCGGGAAGGGCTGGGCGATGGGCTCTGCGGGGTGGTGAATGCTTCCCTCTGTGAGGGAGCCTTCCCAGACCCGCTGAAAGAGGCGGTCATTAAACCGCTTCTTAAAAAAAATATTTAGACCCGGCCAATTTGGCCAACTATCACCCAGTCTCAAATCTGCCATTCTTGGGCAAGGTGATTGAGCGGGTTGTTGCTGAACAACTCCAAGCACGCCTGGAGGAAACGGACCATTTGGATCCCTTCCAGTCGGGATTCAGGCCTCATCATGGGACTGAAACTGCCTTGGTCGCGCTGGTTGATGATCTCCGGCGGGCTAGGGACAAAGGTGAGAGCTGTTTCCTAGTTCTGCTGGATCTCTCAGTGGCCTTTGACACCATCGACCATAACATCCTTCTGGACCGTCTAGAGGGGCTGGGAGCACTGTCATACAGTGGTTCCGCTCCTTCCTCCTGGGCCGTGTCCAGAAAGTGGTGGGGGGGAATGAGTGTTCAAACCCCTGGGCTCTCACTTGTGGGGTGCCTCAGGGTTCTGTCCTCTCCCCCATGCTTTTTAATATCTATATGAAGCCGCTGGGAGAGATCATCAGGGGGTTTGGACTGGGTGTTCATCAGGATGCAGATGACACCCAGCTCTACCTCTCCTTTAAATCAGAACCAGTGAAGGCGGTGAAGGTCCTGTGTGAGTGTCTGGAGGCGGTTGGAGGATGGATGGCGGCTAACAGATTGAGATTGAATCCTGACAAGACAGAAGTACTGTTTTTGGGGGACAGGGAGCGGGTTGGTGTGGGGGATTCCCTGGTCTTGAATGGGGTAACTGTGCCCCTGAAGGACCAGGTGCGCAGCCTGGGAGTCATTTTGGACTCACAGCTGTCCATGGAGACACAGGTTAACTCTGTGTCCAGGGCAGCTGTCTACCAGCTCCACCTGGTACGCAGGCTAAGACCCTACCTGCCCGCGAACTGTCTCGCCAGAGTGGTGCATGCTCTTGTTATCTCACGCTTGGACTACTGCAACGCGCTCTACGTGGGGCTACCTTTGAAGGTGACCCGGAAACTGCAATTAATCCAGAATGCGGCAGCTAGACTGGTGACTGGGAGTGGCCGCCGGGACCACATAACACCGGTTCTGAGAGATCTGCATTGGCTCCCAGTACGTTTCCGAACACAATTCAAAGTGTTGGTGCTGACCTTTAAAGCCCTAAACGGCCTCGGTCCTGTATACCTGAAGGAACGTCTCCACCCCCATCGTTCAGCCCGGACACTGAGATCCAGCGCCAAGGGCCTTCTGGCGGTTCCCTCATTGCGAGAAGTGAGGCTACAGGGAACCAGACAGAAGGCCTTCTCGGTAGTGGCGCCCGCCCTGTGGAACGCCCTCCCATCAGATGTCAAAGAGATAAATAATTACCTGACATTCAGAAGACATCTTAAGGCAGCCCTGTTCAGGGAAGTTTTTAATATGTAACGCTGTACTGTTTTTAACATTGATTGGGAGCCGACCAGAGTGGCTGGAGAAACTCAGCCAGATGGGCGGGGTATAAATAATAAATTATTATTATTATTATTATTATTATTATTATTATTATTATTATTATTATTATTATGTCTTAGTAAATGCTTGCATATACAGTGATACCTCAGGTTAAGTACTTAATTCATTCCAGAGGTCCGTTCTTAACCTGAAACTGTTCTTAACCTGATGATTAAGCTAACCTGATGGTTAAGCTAATTAGTTAATGGGGCCTCCTGCTGCCGCCGCGCCACCGGAGCACGATTTCTGTTCTCATCCTGAAGCAAAGTTCTTAACCCGAGGTACTATTTTTGGGTTAGCGGAGTCTGTAACCTGAAGTGTAACCCCAAGTACCACTGTATATATCACTCCTTCTCTTGTTATGGTATAGCATAGAGGAAACACTCTGTCATGTAAAAGTGCACAGCCTTCCCAAGATATTTGTTACAAGATGTTTGAACAGGCTAATAAGAATATTCATCTAATTTTCAAGAATGTGTTCAGCTAATGTCCTGTTAGTTTGCTTACAGAGACTCAGTTACTGGGCTATTTGAAACAGTTTAAAGACAGCAAGCTTGAGCAATCTGCCAAGGAAAATATGGAGCAATGTCCTGTGTGCCTATCATTCGCTCTTTGTTGAAATGCATAGTTTTCTTGCCCATTATCCTCATCATCTCATTTTCTTTCCTCTTTCTGGTTCTAAAATCATGTTTAATTAGAGGATTTCACATCCCATCAGGATATCATATTCATGCAGAGACCCTGCCACTGGAATGATGGTAATTTAAATCTAGTGATTGTCAGCTTTGTTCTCCTTAAGAGGCTGAGCCCGTTGCTATTATTGGCACACACTATTGAGGTGGACAGGAGCCACAAAGAAACTTTGCACTTTCCTAGGATGACCATTGCATTGTAAGTACTGCATGTCATCCACTAAATTCAATGATAATCTCAACTGCCATTTGCCTTGTTAAAGTTAGGATCTCGTGGAGAGTTACAGACGTCACAACACAGCAGTCCTTGGTGTCCCGTGTCTGGAAAACCTGGAGCTTGTTAACATAAAAGAAAAGATGTATAGCACAGAAACAGATTTATTTTAATTTATATTAATTACTTACCCTTCAACCCAAGGTGCCAGGGCAAGTTAGAACAATTAAAACACAAGTTAAAACAATTTAAAAACAGTTTAAAACAACATGCAATCACGGAAATAAAGTGGGTCCAGATAGATAGATAGATAGATAGATAGATAGATAGATAGATAGAGTAATGGAACTGGTTACTTCCGGGTTTTGCCATTCGGGCATGCGCAGGCACTCAAAATGACGCCACGTGCATGCTCAGAAGCAGCAAATCGCGACCCGTGCATGCGCAGGAGTGGGTTGCATTCTGCTCATGTTGCGAATGGGGCTCCGGAATGGATCCTGTTCGCAACCAGAGGTACCACTGTAGATAGATAGTATCAAAGGCCAGGGTAAAAAGGTATGTACAATGAAGATACTAGAATCATAGAATTGTAGATTTGGAAAGGGACTCTAGTGATCATCTAGTCCAACCCCCTGCAATGCAGGAATCTCAGCTAAAGCATCAATGACAGATGACCACCCAACCTCTGCTTTAAAACCTTCCTGAAGGAGATTCCACCCCCTTCAGAGGGAGTCTGTTCCACAGCTGAACCACCAGAAAGCCCTTCTGGGTGCTTAGTCAGAATCTCCTTTCTTGTAACTTGAATCTATTGGTTCGGGTCCTACCCTCCGGAGCAGGAGAAAACAAGCATGCTCCATCTTCCATGTGACAGCCCTTGAGATATTCCTCTCAGTCTCGTCTTTTCCAGGTTAAACATACCCAACTCCTCAACCATTCCTCATAAGGCTTGGTTTGCAGACTCTTGATCGTCTTGCTTGCCATCACTGGGATAAGTCAGTATTCAAGACTTGGGTAACAAATTACAATACAGTGGTACCTTGGTTTACGAACTTAGTCCAGAAGTCCGTTCTTAAACCAAAACCTTTCTTAAACCAGGAGCACTTTCCCTAATGAGGCCTCTGGCTGCCAGTGCCCTTCTACTGTTCGGATTTCGTTCTTAGACCGAGGTAAACTTCGCAAACTGGGACACTATTTTCGGTTTTGCAGAGTTCGTACACCAAATCGTTCTTAAACAGGACTGCTCTTAAACCGAGGCACTACTGTATACAGAAACTGATTGGCAAAACAAATGCTTTCTTATCTGAATATAAACAGAACACAAAGCCCAGGACTCATTTAAGAAAAAAAAATGTAATAAGGATGTAAATCTGAGAACAAGAATACTTCTGGGTTATGCAGCAACATTCCATCAACCCTAATAAAATAAAGGTTAAGAAAAACTTCTTTAAAATAATTCACCAGTGGCAACTTACTCCATATAAAAATACATCTATTTAAAAATAGTCCAAAGTGCTAGCAGGTGTGTCTGCCAGACAGGCCTGCCCTCACTGTCCTTTAGGGCCACCCCCAACATAATTTCCAAGACAACCTTCTCCAAAGCAGTCCTTTCCTTTCCTCCAGATCCATGTCTGGCCAATCTGCACTGTGAACTACATGTTCTGTACTACTACTACTACTACTACTACTACTACTACTACTACTGATTTATTATTTATACCCCCCATCGGGCTGAGTTTCCCCAGCCACTCTGGGCAGCTCCCAACATAATATTATTATTAATAATAATAAAAGCGATAAAAGATCAAACATTAAAAACTTCCCTAAACAAGGCTGCCTTCAGATGCCTTCTAAAAGTCAGATAGTTGTTTATTTCCTTGGCATCTGATGGGAGGGTGATCCACAGGGCAGGTGCCACTACCAAGAAGGCCCTCTGCCTGGTTCCCTGTAATCTCACTTCTTGCAGAGAGGGAACCGCCAGAAGGCCCTCAGAGCTGGATCTCAGTGTCCGGGCTGAATGATGGGGGGTGGGGTGGAGACGCTCCTTCCAGTATACTGGGCCGAGGCAGTTTAGGGCTTTAAGAACAGCATAGTACGAGAAATGTACACAGTATTTGGTTTTTCTAAGGGCAGGTTCATCGCTTTATGTGTGCAACATTCAGGGCATGGTTTGCATCTGTGCATGAGTGGAACATCACAACTCACAGCATCATATCGTCTCACATCAACTCAAAACATTATGCTTTTCAATGGAAGAAATTAAAACGTTCAGCCTCTGATCTTAAAGAGCACAGGAATCAAGTGAAGAAGAATCAAGTATGCAATCATGTGCATAAGTAGTCCTGTTTAGGCATTAACCTGAAAGTACAGTGGTACCTCGGGTTAAGTACTTAATTCGTTCCGGAGGTCCGTACTTAACCTGAAACTGTTCTTAACCTGAAGCACCACTTTAGCTAATGGGGCCTCCTGCTGCTACCGCGCCGCAGGAGCACGATTTCTGTTCTCATCCTGAAGCAAAGTTCTTAACGAGAAGCACTATTTCTGGGTTAGCGGAGTCTGTAACCTGAAGCGTATGTAACCTGAGGTACCACTGTATGTGGCCTGAAAGTGTACTCTATTCTCAATCCAAGTTAGCTCTTGGAAGTTGCTGCTTGTCATGGGAGGGAAGAACTCACTGGCATCCATGAAAGCTTCACTCCCAACACTAAGCAGCTGCTTTAATGAGGCAGATCAGCCCCCCCCCCCATGGCAGTTATATACAGCTTCAACAGGTCTCCAAACTATGGATTTAACATGCAGTTTTGACCTGAAAGCACCATAGCAAAAAAACTGGGCAGTCAGTGGATGCTGCCAAAGAAACAGTAACATATATGAAAAAAGGCATTCCTTCTGATATTTTACTAAAGCCTAAACAACTCCAATTTCTTCGTAAGTTTTTCATTGCGCCTGTAAAAGAGGAGTCAACTAATTTAAATTCCAACACAAATTTTAGGTGTGGATTCCTTTACCCATTTAATTGTATTGCATTTCCCCCTCCTCTGATCACTTCAGTTTTTATTTCAATTTGGTACCCAGGCACCCGGAATGCAGAGCACATTAGAAATACTTTGACAGGGAGAATTTAAGACCCAGCATTTTCTAGTCATTTCATTGCTAACTAATGAGAACAATTTCTCCTTCCTTCTCTTTTTAATGTCTCCTCATGTACTTACATACTATCATCATGGCCTCCCATAGCCTCTATTTTCCTAGGCTCTAGATATTTAATTCCCTTTAATCTTAGCTCACAGCCTATTCCCTTCAAACCCTTTATCATTCTGGTTGCTCACTTCAGTATTTGCACCAGTATTCTTTTTTGTTGTAGGAATAAAAATCTTTCCTTCAGGTTTGTTCTTAGCATCCTAACTGGTGCCACTGATGCTCTATATTTTATAATTGGAATAACAACTTTAAAAATGTATAAGAAGGTGATTAACACCAATATCACATTAGCCTTTAATAAAAAGAAGGCACTGTAATTTCTCATCTTGCCTCCTCATACAATTGCTTCTTCCAAGCTGATGTTTCATTTTATACATGTATTTTGATTTTCAACTTCCTATCAGAACCACACTCTACTTATCCTTGTTAAATCTCATTTTATTCCTCTCTGCATAGTTCTCTAATTTATTCAGACAAAGTTGGATTGATTTGGTATCTTAGGATCACTTTATTCTAATTAAACTAACATTTTGCCTATTTTTCTCACTGATCTTTAACACAGAAATGCCTTATGCTCTTGAATATATGATTCATTTTGAGGACCCAAAAAAAAAAGCAAGAAGAAAAAAAAGCATAACTCTGGCCCTTGTTCAACAGGATTCTTTAGAAGGGGGGGGGGCGGGGAACATATGTCTAACTTTAAGCAAATGAGTAATCCCATTAAATTTTGTAGTTTGCATATGTCTGAACTTAAACACCTGCTTGTACATCAGACTGAACTGGAGAACAGCACAAAATGGTCATATACTGTATACAATATTTTCTACTGCGCCTTAAATGAAAGGAGGGCCCGATTCTGCCAGCACTCCAGAGAGTAACAGAGCAGCAGCATTAAAAGAGATGAAAAAGCCCCAATGTCTATGCAATGAGTAGTCAAATGGGAATCATCCCCCCAAAGTCCAACCATGGTACAAAACCTACTCTTTTAAAGGCAGGGCTTAAAAAAACAACAATCCCATCTAGGTCCCATTAGAGAAGAACTAAAGTGGTGCAGCAGGGATAATTGGTGGACCACACTCAGAATTAAAAAGAAATTAACTGTATTGTTCTGTACACAGAAGTCCTACCATTTTCCTACAGCAGCAATCACATCAGCTCAGGAATCAGCCACTCCCCCCCCCCCCACTTTGTTCCTCTCCTGCTGGTCTTTGCTCCTCACTCTTCATAAGTGCAACACGAGAGGAATGAAAAATGCATAGCAAGACGACACCATCAAGCAGGTGTATGACATGCTTTCCTTCATTTGCACGTTATAAAAAGCGATCCGATTCCATAGGACACAAGAGTCTCTATTTCTTCAGAAAACCAGCTGAATCATACAGGTAGTGTAAATATCATATGCTATTGCAGGTGCTGTGCTTTCTATTTGTTTGTGTTTATCTAAACAGCATAACAAATAATCACGCAAACACAGAACAACATTTGGCATGATAATGGCAATGTGGGACGCAGGAGCAACCACCCAGTTTTGCTGTTTTGTAAATTTTTAAAACCTTTTCTTGATATTTTTTTTAACACATCCTTCATGTTCTTCATTAAGAAATCCCTTTGACTATGTGTTTTTTTCCTACTCTGCTGTTGGATCCGTACTGCACCCCGGAAAGGGTTTTATCACTGGATGCCAAGATGTTTTCTAGAGGCTTTTGTGGAGATCACAATCAGACTCAGGAAAAAGTTGAAATGAGGAGGAAAGGCAAAACACACAATTTCTTGTTTCTCCTTCTTAATGAAAAACAAAGGCCAAATTTGTTCCAGACAGTTTTTCACCTCAAATCTAAATAAATCTATTTTGAGTTAAATTCCACTGATTTCAACGGAAACTACTTGTACAGAAGCACTCCCCCCCTTTTTTTTTTCAAATTACAGGCAATTTTGGTTAAGGAACAGCAGCTTCCAGGAGGCAATGATGAAGACCTAGAAACAGCACCAGTCACCTTTGACTTGCTAAACTGTATTTGCCTTTATACATGCACCCATGCATGTTTAAAAGCATGAAAGACATAAACACACAACCTTCAGAGATATAACAAAATACTTCAACTTTTGGGGCACTCATACACTTCAAGATGAGTTGTGTTAAAGCAGGGGTGAGGGACCTATGGTGCTCCCAAAATTGTTGGATTACCATTCCTGTGATTCCTGACCAATGCCCATGCTGGCTGGGGCTGATGGGAGCTGCTTAATCCAACAACACCTGGAAGGTGACAAGTTTCCCAGTCCTGACTTACAGCGTATAAGTCAAGGTAGGTCTGCTGTGATGGGGTAGCTGCTTTAATTACTCCTAGGTCTGCTTTGCTCATGCCTAAAAGCAGGGTATAGTGGGTTCAGGTATAGAGGGTCCTACATTGAAGGTGTGAATGGGTAAGGCAGGCATGGCGAAACTTGGCCCTCCAGATGTTTTGGGACTACAATTCCCATCATCCCTGACCACTGGTCCTGTTAGCTAGGGATGCTGGGAGTTGTAGTCCCAAAACAGCTGGAGGGCCAAATCTGGCCATGTCTGGGGTAAGGGGAGCTGATCCCTGATCCCACCACCCCCGTACCTTTCTGCAGTCCATCACTTTAGGCACCCTAGTTCAGACTGGAAGAAAGCTAAGCGGGTAGGGTCTGAAGCTATGGAGCATAGAGAGCTAAGGTGGTAGAAGGGCCAGGGCTCATCTCCCCTTCCCTTCTGAACACCTTTCGATCTTAAAATTAGAAAATCTTACTTTATAACATGAGTGGGGTAAACCTCATGAATAACCAAAGTACTGACTGTGTCACGATTAAGTTTGGCTCTAAACAACCAGAGATTCCCTTTGAGATGAAAAGCCAGGTAACCATGAACTGGTATGTGATCAAATAACAACCTGCTTAGTTAACCCTGCAGTACTAGGCGAAAATACACACAAACACACACGGAAGGAAAACAAACAGAAAAATAAACGCGGCAAGATTTGGGAATTTTCTTGGGTATTTAAGAATTACACACACACACACACACACACACACACACACACACACACACAAAACTTGGATTCTCTAACAAAAGGAAGTGCATATAGCATAGGTTGCTGAGAGTTACAATTTTCCTTTTCACACTACATTGACCACAGCACCCACAGGCACAGCTACAATGTCTTTTCTGTGAATGGGACAGATTGCCATATGGACGCAGACACTGAACAAGCTGTACCACTCCTGGCGACAAGAGCCTAGGGGACTGTCCTATATTAGCACCACCTGCGCTATGCTCTGGATTAGAAATGGCATTTAAAGAGCCATCAGAACCGTTAGCTTTAAATGCGCATGCGGATAGACACACATTGAAATTCAGATTTAAAAGAAATGTTCCAGCAAGCGTCTCTATTCCTTTAGGCACCTTCCTAAAGGAGCAGCTCTTTCTTTTGTTTACACCAGTCAGAAAAAAGACAACATCCAACAGGTATAAGCAATTTTGTGCTCCGAGAATGTAATCTATTACTTACAGTTTTAATTTCTTATTCCATATGCTTTTGTGTAAGCTCATTTCATTTGGTATAAAATAGGACTGTAAGGAGAGTACCTACTAAATACTAATATTAGCACTTCTCAAATAACCGCCAGAAACAGAATCGAACTCTAGAAAATAAAGGAAGTCAAGGAAAAGACACTGGGTGATATCCAACTTGCAGCACAATCCTAACCATGTCTACTCAGAAGGGAGTCCCATTGAATTCAATGGGGGTTATTTTATTAACCAGTTCTAGCATTAAAGTCTGGTGCAATGGATCATGTTTATACTGCTTAAAAGTGGTCCAGTTGTTCTGAAGTCATTATTTTAAAGTCTACAATTCTGATACATTAAAAATCAATAGGGTTTTCACCATTGATTTCTACAGGAACAGGATTGCACCCTGAAACAGAATACGTAATATACGTGCTACAATGTTAACTAGAAATCACCTTTAGAAGTGTGATTCATAGCAATAAAGCTTATTTAAATTATTTCCCTGTTTCCTCAGAGGTTTGTCCGGGTTTTGTTTAGTTTTTCTGCCTGCCCTGCTCTTTTTTGAAAAGTTAACATGTCTCGACACAACCAGTGAAAATGGTTAAACTGCATGCAAATAAAAATGAAAGGCATATTTCTTCTCATGCTTTTAAAATTGTCTTATTTCCGTTTCACAGTTCAGCCGAAGTCAAGCACTTGGAACATCACATTGATTTACTTGAGGGAGTTAAGCACATGTTGAAATCTCTCCAGTTTGGGGGGGTGGGGTGGGGTCTCATAAAATTGTGTAACACTGAGCGGATTGTGCCCATGTAATCTAGTTCTGCGATGGATGGGGTTACAAAACATTTGTCTCCACAGATAACATTGCTTGTTTGCAAATTTGGCTGGAGAGCTAAATCAGATTTATGTACATGTATATACACAATAGCTGTAAGCCACCAGCAACCAGTATGCAAAAACACCAGCAAGTTATATTAGAGACACATGTAAGTATCTTAGTGGCAAGAAAAGGGTGGCAATATACAAAGCACTCAGATATCTGTTGGCCAGATGGAAGTATAAAACAATACATATGCTAAAATTTGGAAAAGTTCTGTTCAGCGTCTGCCAAGATTCACCCAGTCTATTTAAAGTGCCTTTGGATATACTGCTTTGGATATAGTGCTTAGAAAATGGAATAAATGATCATTATTACATCTGACCAGAAACCAGTGAACCATTCCAGTTCAGAAGTTCTCTAGTGTCAGGTCAGATTCCTGAGAACTATAAAATGACAAACCTAACACTCTCATCCGAAGAACAGCCACGTGATGTAAGAAGCAATTACAGACTGGTTAGCTTAACATCACTTGAGGATGCAAGGTGGGAGGAAGGGGAAAGGAGGGGTGGGAATGAAGATGCACAATTTTGCAGAATTCAACATGGGAATGCACTAGAACGCCTAATGTGATTAAAGGTTTTCAACATGGACTGATGAGAAAGAGGTCAGTTGTAACTAATTTGTTGGAGATCTTGAGAGATATGATTGCCATGCTAAAAGGTAAGCTGGTGGAGAAGTGAGCTGGTGGGAGACATTATGAAACAATAATTTAGCTGATTGAGAATATAAATGTTTTGAAAAAGGTTTGTAAACTTTTTAAAAAGAAAAATAGCAATGAAACACCTACGGGAAACAGAAAGAAGTAGGTGCATAATTCAAAAAAGATGATCCAACTCTAGAAAAAGAAAGTGACAGGAAAAGTAACAGTCATTTGTTCAAGTGCTAGTGAGGATCATAGAAACATAGGCTGGATTTCTAGACTCTTACATCACCTTGGTCAGCCTGCACATTCTCCAGCTTATCAATATCCTCCTTAAATTGTGGCACCCGGAACTGGACATACAATTCCAGGTGCGTTCTGACCAAGGCAGAATAGAGCAGCATTACTATCACAGAATAGAGTGGGCATTTGTTTTATTATGGCAACATTGAGAAGGCATTTTAATGAAGTGCCCAGTGCTTAACCATGAGTTAGTATTCTGAGAATGAGCCACAGTGCCACACAGGCTCTTGAGCTCTCTCTCTCTTCTCTCTCCAGTGTGGACATGAAGAAGAGATTGGGAACTTCTCCTTCTGCATTATGCCCAAATCCTAAATTGTGATTAATCTATGATCCATGAAAACAAGCCAGCTTTCTTATATTGGCTTTGGTGGCTTGTTTCCACTGTGGCTTGCTTTTACTGCCCATAGTTAAAGATTAACTGCAGTTTGGAATGTTAAGCCATGGTTTAGCAGAGCTTTCCTGCTCCCTCCTGGAAAATGTTTGGACCCATCAAACAAGAGGTAGGGATGTACCAACCAAGTTCTACACACAGTAGATGCGCTGAAATTAGTGAACCTAAATTAGTATTGTGTATTAACTTCAGCTGGGCCTCCTCTGAGTAGGAACAGCATTGGATGCAACCCATAGTCTCAACCCAACTTCATGAAGTGCAACAATTGTTGCAAAGATTTGTACCATTTATTTTTTGCATAACGAGGCAAACCTCAGTAGATGCTTTTTGGTCAGCCCAGAATTCTAAGGCCCACAGAATAAGGTACAATAATTCAGTAGCCATGTTTAGAGAGGAATCTCCTCTATACAGTGGTACCTCGGGTTACATACGCTTCAGGTTACAGACGCTTCAGGTTACAGACTCCGCTAACCCAGAAATATTACCTCGGGTTAAGAACTTTGCTTCAGGATGAGAACAGAAATCGTGCTCCGGCAGCGCGGCAACAGCGGGAGGCCCCATTAGCTAAAGTGGTGCCTCAGGTTAAGAACAGTTTCAGGTTAAGAACGGACCTCCAGAACGAATTAAGTACTTAACCCGAGGTACCACTGTATATTAAAAGGCAATGCAATTTATGTCTAACTTCTGATTTCTTCCCCTGGTAAACAGAACCAAAATGAACTGGCAATCATTTTATAAACAATCACCACTTATGAATGTAGAAGGGTGAGCTTTTCAAAGCTCCCCTTAGATTACTTCAGAAAGTGGGAGATGTGAGCTAGATATCTCCTGCCTAAGTTAGATAACTAGTATCCAAACTGCTGCATCTACAAGCGATCACAACTTCCGTTTTGATTATCTTACACAAAAATATACATCAATCACACTCAGACTTTGTATGTAGGCTTCCTATATCTCAAGTTTGCCTTTGACGCTATACCAAAAGAGGTGTTTTGGGAAAGACTTGAGGAGCTGCAAACAGATAAGCATCTTCTATTTTGTATAAAGGTAAAGGTAAAGGTACCCCTGCCCATACGGGCCAGTTGTGTCCGACTCTAGGGTTGCGTGCTCATCTTGATCTAGAGGCCGTGAGCCGGCGCCGTCCGAAGACACTTCCGGGTCACGTGGCCAGCGTGACGAAGCTGCTTTGGCGAGCCAGCACCAGCGCAGCACACGGAAATGCTGTTTACCTTCTGCTATAAAGCGGTACCTATTTATCTACTTGCACTTAAGAGTGCTTTTGAACTGCTAGGTGGGCAGGAGCTGGGACCGAACGACGGGAGCTCACCCCGCCGCGGGGATTTGAACCGCCGACCAGTCCTAGGCACTGAGGTTTTACCAACAGCGCCACCCGCGTCCCTATTTTGTATACAGGCTCTCTATACCAACACCTCCTTTAAAGTCAGGTTGAGTGTCCTTGGGGAACTCTCTGATTCCCGCAAATTATAAAGGGCATCTTCAAAGATGTAGCCATCTCCTTTTCAACTTGCATATAGGGTGTGGCTACATAGTTGTTTCTAAATATAAGCCCCCACCCCACCCCAGAAATAAAAAACATTTCAACCCTGCTTTATGTGGATGAAAGAATACTGATGAATTTAACACAAAAAAGATTATAACAAACTTCCCAGACTTTTGATAATTACTGTAAAAGTGAAGGCTTGAAGCCTAGCTATCTAAAGACCCAAGTGGTCGTTTTACACTTGTTTCAATTTAATATCTGAGGAGACAATATAGCTGGCCTACTGCAGCAGAATAGTCTTTTTTAAAAAAAGACCGAGACCAAATGGACGGAAGGTTGCCTGCTCTTGATGGAGTTACTTGCCTCCTGAACGACTGGGTATATAGTTTGGGGGTACTTCTAGACCCTTTGCTGTCACCTGAGGCTCAGGTGGCCTCAGTAGCATGGACTGCCTTCCATCAGCTTTGACTGGTAGTCCAGCTGCCTCCCTATCCGGACAGGGATGGCCTAACTTCTGCCATGTATGATCTGGAAACCTCTAGGTTAAAATACTTCAACGCATTATGTATAGCCTCTGAAGATGGTTTGGAAATGACAGCCGGTGCAGAATTTGGTGGCCAGGCTGCTCACCAGGGCGAGACAGTTTGAGCATATTACACCGATCCTGACCTGGCTGCCATTTAGTTTCCAGGCCCAAGTCCAAGTGCTCATTTTGAAGTATAAAGTCTTGAACAGCTCAGGACCGCAGTACCTCAAGGACTGCCTCTCCCCATTATGAACTGGCCTAGACCCTGTGATCATCATCTGAGGCACTGCTTCGTGCATCTCCCCCACAACAGGTCTGGAGGGTGGCAACACGAGAATGGGCCTTTTCTGCAGTGGCTCCCCATTTATGGAATGCTCTTCCTAAGGAAGCTTGCGTGGCGCCTTCATTACATATCTTTA
>NC_138126.1:34576139-34678751 GCF_964188305.1 Podarcis bocagei
TAACAGATTGCTGTGCGCCAAGCCTCAGAGCTGCTGCCACCACTGACGTCGCTTAACGAAATTCGGGTGCAATGTGGGACAAAGGAGGGGGACACAAGATACAGCGGAAGACAAAAAAAATTAAAAAGCACCAGAAAAACTGAAAGCATTAACTCAGTATTTCTAGAATGAATTGTATCACTTCCCTGGCAGAGAAAATTTAAACAGGAAGGTTTGGGTGTCTGTTGCTTCTTTTTTAATGCAAGGGTTTGTGGGGTTTTATTTGGGGTTTTTTTAATTAGAGGCACAGTTAACATGGAGCACAGGAAGTTAAGGCATGGAAGTGGCCTTATAGCAAGCCAGACCAGTGGGTCCATCTAGGTCAGTATTGTCTGCACTGACTGACAGTGGCTTCCTGGGGTTTCAGACAGGAGTCAGTTTCAGCTGACTGACTAAAACTATGCACCCTGAATGCTCATATGTTTTACATTGCGGGGGGGGGGGGGGGATTAAAATTCTCAAGGTTTAAAATTTTTGAGGTTAAATTTACGTGGGGGTTTTTTAGATTAAATTTCTGTTTTAAATTTTGCATGTTGTATACTTTATTGTTGTGAGCCACTTTGAGACCTACGTGATGGAAAGTGGGGGATATATACATATATATTTCCCCCCACACACACACAGAGGGACCTGGGCCCCCGAAGCTCCTTCAGTTGCATGAACCTTTCCAAGTTCTTGGAAATTTTTCTCTGAGTCTCCTGGTCTACTTTATGATAGATGAATACAACCCAGCATATTTTAACTTTGCAGCCCACTTAAAAAACCCAGCCAGATGGGTGGGGTATAAATAAAATATAACAACTCCTCCTCTAACGTGAGTTATGACACTTTTTTTAGTAATAATACAGGGCTGAATCATTTTGTTTTCATTTTGGGTAAACTCACTCAGCTTTGTAATACTGCCCATAAGTTTCCATATACCCTAAATATTACTAGCTGAAAACAAAAACTTTCCTAGAAGTACTGCTTGCTCTTAAGACATGACACTGGTCCTTTTTTTTAGTCATTTGCAGTAAAAATATATACATTGAAGATACAGGAAACAGTCAAACACATTCAGAACTACATCACAAGACTGTTTAAATAAGCAGCAGTTAAATTCAGAAACACATTTTGACCTCGTTACAATCTGGAGGTACAGTCCTTTTTCATGGTACATCACAATAATTTAGCTTCAACATGACAAATGAAACCAGAACAACTCGGTAACTAGAGCTCAAATGAAGGTTCATATACTTGTCACTCTCAATGCTATTCTGAAAAGTGGAGAAAGCGAGGGGGGAGACTAGTTCCATGGTTGGCTTGGCTAACTTCTATAGTAGCCAGCAGACGATTAGTATTTAAAGAAATCAAAGAGTGTAGAGTAACAGATGTGGGACCTGCAACAGAAAGTTGCCCTCCTGAGTGCTCCTGATCAGGGTTCCAGCCAGCCAGCCATTCCCTCCTCCACAATAAATACTGTGTTTTGTTCTCTACCTCCATATGCCATTTCCCGTTCCAAAGAGCAGTCAGTATTCCAATGCCGCTGAGAATGCTGTCTTCCTTGCACTGTTTTCTAATGTCCCCCCCACCGCAGAGTTTTCCCCAATAAGGACTTTTTATACTTTTGCAAACCTCAGGGTTTCCCCAAGTCTGGCGATACCTCCTCTCTTGTGGGCAGTGCTGTTTTGACTACACTAGCAACAAAATCCACACCTGAACATTAGAAATATACAGAATGACAGCAAGTGATAGCCAGACCTTTCCCGTCCCCCGAACAGGTGTAGTTGTCATCGTTTTCAATTTATCCACTTGTTTTCTACAGCCACTATTACTCACCCTGAGCCTTAGCTGGTTAATCTTCATTCCTAAAACGTAGGCTGTGTGTTTCCCTACTCTCCTTGTTTCTCATTTTCTACGTCTTTTCTTAGGCAATCCTGCATTTCTGTGAGTTTTCCCCCAAACCAGTTTTGTTCTGAACAAACTGACTGCATTTTAAGCTGGCAATGTGTACATAGCCTTAGTTACATTTGATGAACCAAATTCTTTTTCAGTTGAACTAGCCAGGACAGGTCATACTGCGCAGGCCATATCCTAAACATGCCGTTTAGTTGATTTCCACACAGAACTGAACTGCAAAGCCTAGACTAAAGCACTATGCCCTGGGACATTTCTTCCAAAGTCAGGTAGCCTTTGCACTTAGGGAAGACAGTGATTTATCTCTATTTACTTCCAAGGATCAAGCCTACAACCTTCTCCCCTACAAATATCTGAATCTCTTTCCACTGAAGTAGGGTTTTAATGGCTGCTGAGGCAGGGTGCAGCATTTTACAACCTCTCCCCCCTCTAAAAAGAGAGAAAACCTCTCTTTGGTTTTCTCTCTCTCACCTGACAAAATTTAGCATGTAAACTCCTTAGTGTAGTGACGTGTCTTTCCTCCCAAAACACCACCATCACTGAAACACAAAAACCTCTCTTGCTGCATCTTGTTGAAAATAATTGACCTCCCATCAAATGAAGTCACTTGTTTAATTGAGGCTATTTATTTATTTTGAATTTATACTCCACCTTGTCATCTGAAGATGCCAAAGGCTGCTAACAAAACTCAGAGAGCAGTACTAAAGCAACAAAATCAAATTATTAAAATAAAAGAGGGAAAGGCACACAGAATATGGCAGGTAAAAGTAAACTAACCAGTTAAATTAAAGTTACAGATAGGTAGCCGTGTTGGTCTGCCATAGTCAAAATAAAAAAATTCCTTCCAGTAGCACCTTAAAGACCAACTAAGTTAGTTCTTGGTATGAGCTTTCGTGTGCATGCACACTGTGTATCTGAAGAAGTGTGCATGCACACGAAAGCTCATACCAATAACTAACTTAGTTGGTCTTTAAGGTGCTACTGGAAGGAATTTTTTTATTTTCAGTTAAATTAAAAAACCTCTCATGGGAACAAATGCATGTTCTAAAGGAGATTTTTTAAAAAAAAAACCCATCAAAAGGGACACAATTAAGATTTCCTGAGACAGAGAGTTCCACAAGGTTTTCTCTCCCGTGTCCCTGCTAAACCTTGGCCTCAGATACAAGTAGAATATGCAAGAGAACCTCCACTGCCAACCTGAAAGGACTGGAAGGTTCTTATGGGAAGAAAGTTTATTCTAAATGCCCTGATCCCAAACTGTTAAGGTAATTTAATAACTAGCACATTGAATTGACTCCAGAGGGAAATCAGGAACCAGTGCAACTGGAATAGAAAAGGAGTCACACGATCCAGTGGACTTGTCCCTGCAGAATTTTTTTAGCAGCAGAAAATATTAACAGCTGGTGTTTCCGAACAATTTTCAAATACAGCTCCATGTTCCAGTAAACAAAATAAAAGGTGCTGAGGGTACTTATGTCACTAGGACCAGCTCTGCTTTCTGTAGAAATAGGCACAGTTGATGCACCAAGCTAAACTAAGGAAATGAATCCTTTTTTTAAAAAAATGATATTTATTGAGAATTTAAAATTACAGAGAGAAAAAAGGAAAAGGAAAAGAGAGAGACGGAAAAAAAGAGGAATTAAACAATACAAGTCAATAAAAAGAAAAAAAGAAAAAAAACACACCCAATACATCAAAACCAAAAACAAAAGCAAACGAAAAATTTAAAAACAAGTCCCATATTCCCAAATCTTTATCTTTCGTTAACTTGTTTCATCGACCTCCTCACACCTCCCTTTTTTGTATTCTAGTTATTAATTATCTCAGCAAATCCTTTCATCTTTCACTATATTCTGTCATTAAATTGCCTTAATTTATTTTAACCTTATCTTACCATAAAAAGCCCTAAAGCTTAAAACTTATTTATACATAATTATTTATAGCATTTCTACTAAAGCCAAATAGTTTCATTCCAACATTTTTTCTAACACTCATTAATTTTACAATAATTCTCTAAATGAATGTTTAAACTTTCTTCCAATCTTCCTCCATCGTCTCATCTTCCTGGTCTCGGGTTTTGTCAGTCCTTACTATCCATTCCATCTAGTCCATCAACCTGGTGATCTTCTATCCGAGGCTCTTAAGTCTTTTCCATGTCCCTTCTGCAGGTCTTCTTCATGTTTATACCTGCACTTTACTTTGTCTTCTGCTTATCTTATTCTTAATTTCCTTCCTTTCTCACTGAGGGGTAGATCTCGGGGAGACTCCAACCTGACAATATCTCTATCCCTTCTCGACAGGTCGGCCCATTCTCCATAGTCAGCACTGAAATCCAAAAGATATTTGAAGGCATGTTTCAAATCCCAGAAGTCAAAACATCCCTGCATAGGGGGATCTATCCAACTTCCCATCTCCAAACCAAACAATACTCCATCTCTCCAAATCTGACTTTCTCCAGGTTCAGTAGTCAAAAACAACAGCTTATGTTCCTGCAAGGCCGTGGCTCTCTCCATTTCTATTACTTGAGGTTCAACAACAACCTCCTCCTTTGTCTTCTGCACAACTTGCCCTGTCAAAGCAGATTCCTGGGTTGGTTCCTGAGTGGTTTCTATATAGGTATTCACTGTTTGTCCAAAATTGCTAACTGCAACAGTCATCAAATCCATCTTCTCATGTAGCTGTTCCAGTAAAGCGCTTGTCTTGCAAAAAGCAAGCACTAAGGCTTCTTCTGGTCACATTCTTGTTCAAGGTCAATGTCTGGTTCTCACAATCTTTAATCTCTACAGCTGTAGAGTTCCCCAGATTGACTCCAGCAACAGTTTCACAAGCTCCCTCTAGAGGAAACAATTTCTGTTTGTAGCCGTCTTTTTGAAAGCAGATCCAGCAACAAAATTACTTTCGTTTTTCAAATATTTTGTTCCTTTTAAATGCAAAAGGAAACATTGGAATCAATATGTTTCTCTTTTTTAACTATCTGTCAAGAAACATTTTATTCACAGTCAATGAACTTCCCCAAAGCGTCTGTCTCTGACACCCCGTTCCCAGGTTCAGGACGGTGGAAATTTATCTTTCTTTACTCTCTCTCCTGCAGGCTTAAACTATCTAAGATTTCCCCCCTCTTCTCCTGCTTCCCAGGGGGGTTTGGTAGTTTTAGCTGATGGAGATTTAGTCCTTTGCAAACGACTTTCCCGACTTTAGCTTGCAATGTCTTTGCTTCAATCTATTTACAAAAGCGGAAGGCGGACTTCCTGTTTAGAACCTTCCCGCTTCAATGCCAAATTAAGATGTTTCATAGTCCAATTTTCCGTTTTACTCACAGGTAGTTGTTTAAAGTCCAATTGTCCACAGGAAAAAGTCAGCGCTCTCCGGCAACAGCAATGCGGCTTCACTCCGTGAAAAGAGCAGTTGATTTGAAGCACCGCGCCGCTCACCCCACGTCGCTCCGGATCCCCGAAACCGGCTTTCCCCGCGAGTAGGGGAGGCGCAAAAGGTGCCAGCCGAATCCCATGTCCACAGGCTTCTCCCGCCTGTGGTTTTTAGTGGGTCTCCGCCTCGCCGTGGCGGTCCAGACCCTAATTTCCACGAAGCGGATTCCTCTAAGGAAAGGAATCCTTAGCCATGGCTGCTACATGGAAGCAGCAGTGCTCAATGCAGGAGCACTCTGCAGGATATGGCCCTAATTTTTCGGAGGGAGTGTAACTCTTACCCAAAAAGACAACAGCCCTATTCCAGGAATCAAGTTCCATCCACCAATCTCTTGAGTTGGGCTGCAGTAGAGTCGCTAGCAATGCACCTCAATGTCTAACAACAGCAAGAGGGTCTGAGAGTTTGCTTGAGAGCATGATTCAATAATAATAATAATAATAATAATAATAATAATAATAATAATAATAATTGTACCCCGCCCTCCCCGGCCGGTGCTGCTTCTGGACATATAACAGCTGGTGAAAACTCCTCCAGAGCACCCCAGCTGAGTGTTGTTGCTCTATCCACCTAGGTGACAGCCTAGCAAAGAGAAAAGAAACTGCTCATTCACGGAGATTCAGTATAAGGCTGACCAGGATGTGGGCGGGGGGCCTGGAGGGATGTGGTGCTGCGCTCTCCTCTCCCCCAGCCTCTGGCACTGGGAAGAATCCTCCTGCTAAGATCCAGCTCAAGGCTGCATGTAGGGGGTGGACTGGGGTACCCGCTCCTGTATCCTATTGTTCATCAGCAATTCTCTTTGGAGAACGAGTGCAAGCAAGAGACGCAAGCTACTTCCTAAGGCTCCGAGTCAATGCCACATTCAAAGAGCTTCTTCAGAGCTGCTACCTTCAATCGTCAGTGTTTTCACCCTTTCTTTTACACCCTGAAAACATCTCTGTTGACATTAATCTTCCAGCCGCTTTCTCTCCTGCCCTCTTCTCAATCTGTTAACCTCAGCCCTTAGCTTGTAATATCACTGACACATTGCCTGACTACTTAAATAAGGAGCTTTTTTAAAAAGAGGGAGGGAGGGAGACAGAGAAAAAAGATAGCATTGCTGTAAACTCTGGATGGTGCTTTAGAGAGCAGCTTCTAAATGGGCACTCGCCCGCAGAAGCAGGTTCACAAACAGGGGTCCCACTTCTCATTTTAGTTCAGATCAGGGAATGCTACTCGTCGATGTGCTAAGGAAGGGATTATACACTGCCCTCAGCTTGCGGCTAGTGACTGGGGTCTGGAGGGAAGGTTGATTTTCTCCATTGCATGTGGCTGCCCTCATGAGCTTACATGCTCTGTCAGCGCCCCCAGCAGTCAGGGCACCCCCTCTCTCTCTACAGGTGAAGAAAGAATCCCTGGATAGTAATTAGGATAAATGAGAGAAAAGGTGCCTTCCTCTATTGCAGGTGGCCTTGAACATCTTAGCCTTACTCGCCCAGTTCTTCATTTAGAATAAGAGAATAAAGTGATTTCGGTGCTGTTACTAAAATAAGAGCCAGTAGAATAAGCTCCCAGTCGTTCATCCAAATGGTGAAAGGGTATGGATAGATGTGCCCAATTTTTTTCTTCTCCTGCCATGCATTTACTGCCTGTTCAGTTGCAGATCTCGTCAGATTCAATTCTCAGTCTGTAAAATGGGGGCAACAGTGACCAAGAAGAGGTGAACTTTCCAGTCACCTGCTATGGATTCACTATCAGAGACTTCCATGGTAACATTACTGCAGGAGAAAACTATGATTGGAGAATAGAGTAAATGGGCAAAAGGAGGGCATTTAAATACAACCTGTATATTTCCGTATCTTGTTCATTTAAAACAAAATATATTTTTAGGGCTCAAACTAAAATATGAAATAGGTAAATTAAGTTAAATTAAACTCAAAATGTCAATTCATACTAAAAAAATAATCTTGCAGTGAAACTGCTCCTAAATCTTTTTTAATGACTACTAAAAATGAAATATTTCCCAGTCCTGTTTTTTCAGAAGAAGCTTCATATTCAGAAAAGGTTATCTGAAACAAACACGCCCCTTGTACCCTAGATAGCATTCTCTCTCAAACCTTCATCTGCTTCCCTGAATACTCAGAATTATTCTTTTTTTAAAACAAATAAATAAATAAAAAGCTGGTGAAAAACATCTAAACAAGCAGAGTTTTATGTGTCATATGACACCTAGGCAGGCACCACATTGCCTGACAAAGCAGCAACAGAAACCTTAAGTGCCTTAGTCGGCATTCTTCAGCACATACTATGCCTCCTCTTCTTATGGACAGAGGTAATTCAATCATGCTGTTGCAAACTGATGGTGCCAACCTCAAATGCACCAAAGAGAAGGGAAACCACCAAAAGCTTGAACCCTGTTCCACTCTGAGCCATTTATCTTTTTATATTTTGATGGACTCAAAAAAGGGTTTTTAAAGAATTGTTCTACTGAACACTAATACATGATACTGTGCACGTGTATTACAAAATTCATTAGAGGTTAAGGCTGCATTACTATTTTTTAGTTTAATAAGATAAAGAATTGGGACAAAGTTTGTTTTCAAATTTTCTTCCAAAGCTGATTTCAAGCCACTGTACTCTAGTAGATCACAAATGGCAAAGTGTCAACAGTTATTACATGTGAATTTTAAAATGAAGAATATGCTTTGGAGGCACAATTTAAGGTGCAGCATTTTCCCCCCAGCTTTTCGATTTGACAGACAAGTTTCCATTAAAAACAAATTGTGCAACTATGTTAGGTTCGAAATTTAACACGTAGGGATATATTACATTCCTTAAAAAAAAACAACCTACTATCTTGCAATTAGACAGAGATCAGATCACAAAAATCAGGAAATGTCCATTAAAAGCAGATCCAAGTAAGTCACCAACTTTTGCAAAGCAGTTCTGCATGGAGTATAAACAGGCAAATTCTGCTGCAGCTCTAAGAAATATCACTGAACCATTTGGCTTGACTACACATAAAAGCCAACAGTGCCAATTTCCTGTTCTTTTCTCTTTTCTTTAAAAAATATTTTATTCTATGCTATCTTATTATGAAAAAGCACGTGTACATTTGCATCACCTTAAAGCTTAAACTGTCACTAAGCATGTATCTGAAAGTACTGTCCTTTCTGTATATCCCATTAACAATTTTAGAGAATACCTGTGTTTAATGGTAAAATCCTTTCCTTCTCAACCCAACTGTTTTGAGGAGAAACTTAGTATTGCAAGGAAAGAATTTTCAATATTTACATTACATAATTAACCAGTAAAACAGAAACAATGAAAGCCAGGACTAAGTATCCTTGTTTCACAGTAGCCTCGTATTTAGGCCACCAATTTATAGAAACAAGATGACAGCAGACAACAACCAGTATTTGAAAATTTAATTTTGACTGGGCCCATTTTTATGAAGCAGTAATTTTCCACAGATGCAGCTTTAACTTGCACACACAGTAGATCAGGGACAGGAAAAGAATTTGGATAAATGTCTTCAGAACATGAGAAGATGCCCGTAAGATTGGCATGTTCATTTGTTTACTATTTAATAGCAAATCCAAGGACAAATGATAAAGTGAGTTGGATTTTCACATTCCTCTTCCTAAAAGGACAGGATATTTAGCACATGCCACCAGTCTGCTGTTGAAACACATCAATAGTATCTTCATCTTCCATTTCCAACTGTGCAGGTGTGTCTGTTTCATTAATTGGTTGTCCATCAAATCTGAATCTAATCTGTCTCATTGACAAACCCTGTCTCTCACAATAGGCCTTCATTAGTTTACTTAGTTGTGGGTGCTGTTTTATTTGAAACTGGACCACTGATCCATTTGACCAGCTACTTTTAAATTGATATGGTCATCCTCCATTTTTATTCCTTCCATGGGCTGCTCCTCGGATATGTCGTCGCATCAGGCAAGGACCTCCTCAAGGAGCAAGTCCGAACCTGCTTGGAGCCCGTCTCCCTGTCCTCTCCTCTCCCACCCGCCGCCAATTTTCTGTTTTAACATCGTATCTAGCACATATCACGTTGATATTCTATCAGTACAAAAACAGTGTCTACAACCCACTCTTCGAAGTGTGAAGGCTTGGTTTTGGCTTCTAGCACATGCACATAGTGTCGAACCATGGTTTAGTGTTACATGTGAACCACACCAGACAGTCCTACACAGGGAGGCAAAGAGCACACCAGTTTTGTTAACCAGTCCTATGTTCTGTTGGAAACTGAAATATTGCAGTCTGTATGGTAGGATGTGAACAAACTGAATTCTACATGCCACAGAAGAAAGTGGCTCGGCGGGAACAGAATGTAAGCAAAAAGAGACACATATGCTGCCAAGTGTAGTCCATTTCTGGCTTTAAGCTGTTCATTACTCATATATGCCACAGAAACACTTATTCCAGTGCACAGCCTTTAGTCTTTAAAGTTCAGGGTGTGTGTGCATGCGCGCGCACACACACACACATACACACAATGCGTTACGATTCTCTCTCCCCTTTTTCTATAAGTTGGAAGAAGCCAAGATCATTTTTCGTACATCTCATCCTCCCAAGAAAACTCAGTCTTCTGGTGCTACAGCAAACATATTTCATTTGACAGACATGCACAAATGTACACCAACAACAACAGGACTAAGTCCTCCCTGTCTAAGTAACAGACACTATATATGACAATATCTCAATTCAAAAAAATGTTCTTAAGTATTTTGCATCTATACATGACAGCTTTGTTTTCTTCATGTAAGCAAGGCACAAGATGTGCTTATATGCTTTGCCTTACCAAAAAAATTTCAAATCACTTGACTAGGAAAAACTTTGGCCAGGAAAAACAACAACCAGTCACCTACAAATTAGTGAGCATAGGCAATTAAGTAAAATAGTTAATTCTCTTTTGATTATTAAGCATATCAAGTTCCAGAGAGGAAAAGATCCTTCTCAACTTAAACACATACACTTGCCGTCATCACCGGGCCATGAAAGATCATGGCTGGGATCCCAATGGCACAGCAAGAGAGCTTTGTTGAATAGGGAGGCCTTCTCTAGTCTAAAAGTAGACCTCACCCCACATTCCCCAGTTGACAACCCATTTCTGAAACTCAGGGGGACTTTTTGCAACAGCATCTCATACTGCACAATGAGTGGCAATTAGATGCAGGGGAATCCAAACGAAGGCGGTGGGTGTGTTTGTGTGAGGGCCTGCACCTAATTGGCCCTCACACAAACAAAAGAAGCAGAGAGACCGAGGAAACAGTCCCAATATGTACCTAGATGTCATCCTAAGAAGGACGACCCACAAAAGGGACAGCAAATGTTAGAACAAGAAGGGTTGTTGTTTCTGTTTTTAAGGTGCTATGTTTGTTGCTCTAGATTTTTAAGGAGTTCAGCAGCAGTTTTCAAACACGATACCTTTTGGGCATACAAGTCAGTGTGAAATTTGAAGTAGCTAAATCATGAGGTGGGGAACTGGATCTGGTCGATGGGCCAGATACTCATCTGCACCACCACCCCAACCTAATTAGACATGTGGCTGGGGCTGCCCACCTGCCAATCACTTGACATCACAATCACATGACCCCTTTTGGACAGCAATTTGCAATCACACCGTCCAGATAAAGAGCCTTCCAAATTGCTTCTCAAGAACCAACAACCAGTTGACAGACAAACAGCAACAGAGATTTCTGAGAAATTGCTTCCCAGGTACCACAAGGAAACAATATACATTAAAACTGGCATCTGCAAAATAATGAGATCTTGACAACATAAACTTGTGTGATTGCACAAATACATGAATACACTCCTGCTACATTTGTCCATGTGAGCATGGGTTATGTCATATGCTGTAGCACATACCAATCGTAAACAGCGGAATGCAGGATCACTTATATCCAGGATTACCACCTTCATATATTACATTTTTCTTTAGAAAGCGAGCACCTCAACACAAGTCAGAACTGCTCATGTGGACAAAAATGTGTTTGGGGAACCAACTCAAAGACACAACAAAGATTAGTGACTTTAAGTCAGCAAATACTCTTCATGAGTCCAGGGGTATCAGCAGTAACATTTATGCAACACTCAAGAAGTTAACTCTTAGCTTACACACTCAAAAGTTGCTGATTTAATAGAAACACGGGAAGCTGCCTTATACTGAGTGTTTTCTGGCTCAATACAGTGGTACCTCAGGTTACGAAGTTAATTCATTCCGGAGGTCCATTCTTAACCTGAAACCGTTCTTAACCTGAGGCGCGCTTTCGCTAATGGAGCCTCTCACTGCCGCCGTGCGATTTCCATTCTCATCCTGGGGCAAAGTTCTCAACTCCAGGTTAGCGGAGTTTGTAATCCGAAGTGTTTGTAACCTGAAGCGTTTGTAACCCGAGGTATCACTGTACTGTCCACCACTGACTGGCAGCAGATCTCCAGAATGTCCCAGCTGGGGATCAAACCTGGGACCTTCTTTATACAAAGCAAATGCTCTACTGATGAGCTATGGTCCTTCTCCATACGCTACGCCATTTCCCCCCTTGTATGTAGGTGACAGAAGCCATATGCATGAATAAAACAAACACCACAGTAAAGATATGCCGCTCTGGGCAGAGATAAGGAGGAATTCTAGAAGCACTTACCTCTCTCTTTTAGGAGTGTGGACTGATAGTTGTCCATTTGTTGAGGCATGTGAGTTTATTATTAAGGAGGCCTTAGAGGAGGCCGAGGAGGAGATGCATGTTGTCGACAGGTCCAAACTGCTGTGGTTGTTGCTTGCGGCTTCCTCTGCTGTGTGAGAACCCGTCACTTCCTTCCAGAGTTGCTGCAGTTCATTTGGAATCATGCCTGAAACAAAATTGAATAGTGAAATTAATTAACAGCTAATTTAGCCATCTTCAAACAGTAATTAATATCAAAGCCGGAAAACAAAACCTAGTCTGGGAGGTTATTTTTCTAATTCCAAGGACCAAGTAATAAATGCCACATAAACACCACTGAATTGGAGCAATAGTAATGCTGCCTGCCAAGTCAACGTTTCCCACAAACTGCATGTCCCTGCGGTTGATTAGCTAGGTAGGCTTCACTGTTATAGTAAACTGGAAGGCGGGCAACACGGAGGTCCCATTGCAGTCAATACATCAAAAGCCAAAAGATAGTTTTTAAAGGCTATTTCTAGTCCTCACTGAAGACGTGAATACAGGAATATGAAAGGCTCAGACATAAGTAAAGAAAATCATGGCATTTCCCTTATTTTATTTTTTTATCACTTCATGATGAACTTTCACATTTAAATAATGCAATACTTTTAAGTCCAATGAGTCAACCAACCTGGGCTGGCTGCATGTTTTAGAGAGCCTTGAGCAAAGTGCTCTCTGGTGGATTGATGGGTTAAAGGTAAAGGGACCCCTGACTGTTAGGTCGTCGCGGACGACTCTGAGGTTGCGGTGTTCATCTCGCTTTACTGGCCAGGGGAGCCAGCGTACAGCTTCCAGGTCATGTGGCCAGCATGACTAAGCTGCTTCTGGCGCAACAGAACACCAAAACCAGAGCAGCGCATGGAAACGCAGTTTACCTTCCCGTCAGAGCGGTACCTATTTATCTACTTGCACTGGTGTGCTTTCGAACTGCTAGGTTGGCAGGAACAGGGACTGAGCAATGGGTGACCATTTAGGTTAATGGCTGAAGAAGTTGTCTCAACAGAAGTGTTAACTGTTTTTAAAAACACACACAATACAACAGCAGCAGCAACATTTTTGTATGTGTGAATGTAACAGATTTAGGAGAATTGCTGACGTGAGAGCAGAACAAGTTACATTCAGAATAGTGTGCTGCCAGCCCATGACATTAGAACAGAGATGGCATTTTTGTGTGCAATTAAGCTAGGACTTTTCAATACAGAGAGATTTGTGCTTCCTCATGTGGCGTTCTCTCTTAAGATCTACCAGACAACAGGTGGCAGTGCTACGGCTACGGGGGAGGGGGGCTGGGGGCAGGGATTTACAGCCTGCAACCATCCAAAAATGCATTATGGGAAAGAACAGTCAAGCCACCTAGCTATTTTATCAATTGTGAACTTGCAAACCAAATTGGCTTTGGGGAGATAATTCATGATTTTTAGCAAGGACCAGGAAAAAATAAAGCTTTGAAGTGAATTGGTGAGTTTATACATGGTTTGCAGTCATACACTCATTTCAGAAATATTATTTAATGAGAATGTATGTATGGGATGATATTGGTTTATGTATGTGAAGGGACCCTATTGTAAGTTTGTACTGGGTCCAAAAGAATACACTTCAGCCCTGTGACAAGCTCAATCACTGTCAGCTTTAACATGGCACAGCTTCTTGAATATCCTTACAGACTCATTACTTGTCACCTATGATTTTAGGCCTTAATACACAAACAACCTTTCATGCTTTACGTCAAGCTATTTGGGACACAGGACAAACAATTTACTCAACATATACAATTCCTGGGGGAATATATATTGAGAGAGTGGAAACTAGTTAAAACAGAACCTTTTATTATTGATAGGCCCATTCTCTTAATCACAATGGGAAGTAAAGTTCCAACTGAGGTTTTCCTTGCAAGATTTCTATTGCAAAACAATTATTGGCTGCTTTCTGAAGGAGAATCTAAATAAATGGTGCTTCATTTTCTAAGAGACTTGGCGACAGATGCATTTTAACCTCTCTTCAGAAGCAAGGAAGGTCTTCAAAATAAATTTATTCATCTGTGTTATTATGACAACATGAACCACAATGGTACTAATTTTGTGCTTAAGTTGTAAATGATGACAAATAGCTTTGTTATTAAATACAGTTTTTATTAATCACTTTTAGACATAAATTATGAATTCACATTGTCTTCATGAAATGCTTTTCGAATTTTAACAGTCAAATTGATTATACCATGATTATTTCATTAACACACCTATCTTTCTCATTAATTTTGGTTTCTAGCACTGCTCAGTTAATTGATGGATGTGTCTAGCTTAAAAAACCCTGCAAGTTTCTATATAAGTAACACTATTATTATTACTGTCATTTCTTGATCAGTGCTAATGAGCCATTGGAAGTGAAATAAAAACATACTTTTTAAAAAAGAAGAAATACTGTTTAACAAGGTAAGTTCAAAATGGTGTAAGCCACCAATTTCATATTTTGAAGAAATTACAGTTTAATATGACATCCCATAAAGGTTATGCGTGCCAAAATCTGAGAGTCGTTTGTTCTACTGTTGTAGACTGGCATGGGCATACGGGACAAGATGGAGTTTTAAGTTTTAAAAGCATGTAGAATCAGTCATGTTTTCAAAAATAAAATTGATTTCTTTTGAAGAACTTGGAAGTCTAGGTGTCAATGGATGCAACTGCTTTGTTTCAACCTGTACTCTGTTATCCTTGCTTTTTTTCAAGGGTGGGGAGGAGAATCTGCCATTTTTAAAATATACATCCGTGTCTGAAACAGACATGTCTCTTACCAAACCTAAGGCATTAAAGACAGTATACAATATATTCATTTGAAACACATAATAAAAAATGCCAAGGTCTAAATTTAATTTATTTTTGTCATTTAGAATACAATGGCTAGATAATCATCTCAATGTGATCAGCCAAACATCTTTACTTTGCTAAACTGTTAAAGATTTTAATTATGCTAGCTTTGGAGAGCACTGGTCTAATGAGGCGATAGACTCCAGAGAATCTAAGTGGTTAAGAACTGTGAAATGAGTCTGATAGGATTTTTTTTATATTCACCGTGGATCGTTTGCATATCAAAGAGGAGTAAATTATTGCACGACAGACCAATAACCTTCCCCGCCTTTCTGAGAGTAGCATTAACGAAAACATTTGGTCTTTGCTAGTGGGCCGCCTAAAAATATATATGCAAAAATGCTTTTTAAGTGTTTGCAATTAGTACATATTCTAAAATACACTTCGGTTTATACATTAAGTGATCAGATAGTCTAAAGATGCATCTATTGCTATAAAGTCATTCCTTCTCCTTTCATAAAAATCAAATGCCAATTATATTTTGATGGATTTTGTCCCATATGAGCATTTAGTTATTAGACATATTCAATTATTGCCTGTCCCTTGAAATTAAACCTCTGAGGCAATTTAAACAAAGAGAAAGGTCACGACACAATCCTGTGTCCTGTTTAGCTGCAACTGGGCTATTATTTTCAAACACCTTGCAAAGTGACAGTGTGGGATGTATTTTTAGCTAACACGCTTGACAGGACTGTCTCCACACTAACAATTACCTGTGAATATGACTGACCCTTTCACCACTGTTTACTCAGTTGAAACAATAGTGAATGGACTTGTCTGTTGATGGGAACATATTGATAATAGAACACATGAGTCAACATCATTTTTATTTTGGGAGGATACACGGATATGAGAAAAAGACATTTGCCGTTATCATTACTGTTACCATTAGCTATTATAAAATCTTCGTATACATAACTCTAGATTTTCAAACTGAGATGATGCTGTGTGTTTCTGCTTGATTGTTGTTGATTTATATGACAAAAAAAACTGAATACCACAGAAAGTCTCTCGATACATCAAGGGCAAAGGGGGCAATTAGCAAGCTGCAACATCTACAGCAGGATTTGTCCACTATATAACAGATGGGCAATTCATAACATTAATGAGAACTGTCTTTGTACAACAAAATCTAAACAAATTCCACAATTTTGATATAAAAGGCAAAGAAAATATCTGTAACTGCAGTTGGAGGTGGTCACCAGCATAAGGACTGCAGATCAGATTGAATTATGCAACAGAATCTAATTATGATGTCACAGAGATCCAAGTGACATAATTGTCCCCCAAACCAGGACAATGCTATTATGAACTCTTCAACAAGTAATAGTTTTCTTCTTTAGCACAAACTCCATGGATAATTTTATCTGACAGTTGAGAAATGTTGCAGAAAGTTAGTTACTGCTAAATCAAACCTAAGGGCTGATTAAATATAGTGGCCTCTGCTACTAGCAGAACCTAAGAGGTGGGAATGATACAATCACGATGAACCCACCGACACTAGAATATTGTAATATCAGAGAGAAATCACATTTTTTTAGCTTCTAACATTGGGCTCATAGTTATTAGCATTCTAATTTATGTTCCAGCAATTTGGTAGGTACAAATTGAGAGCACAGGCATGTATCTATCTTCGAACCACATCAAATAGATAAAATAAGGTAAAAGGTAAATGACCCCTGGACAGTTAGGTGACTATGGGGTGCAGCGCTCATCTCGCTTCAGGCCGAGGGAGCCGATGTTTGTCCATAGGCAGCTTTCTGGGTCATGTGGCCAGCAGGACTAAATCACTTCTGGCGCAACGGAACACTGTGACGGAAGCCAAAGCACACAGAAATGCCATTTATCTTTCTGCCACAGTGGTACCTATTTATCTACTTGCACTGGTGTGCTTTCGAACTGCTAGGTTGGCAGGAGCTGGGACAGAGCAACGGGAGCTCACTCCATCCTGGGGATTTGAACTGCCGACTTTCGGAATCCTAATATGTTTCCTTGAAAGTGAGGTCCACTGAGATTAGAATCAGAGTACCTTCTATTTTGGTATTGTGTAGTTCTGGTGTTCTAGGTTTGGTTGTTTAGGATGCTTCTTAAATGAAGTTTGCTTTACAGCTGATGCTGAGTACAGACTAGATTATTGATGCATTTGAATGTAAGGGCAGGAGTGATTACACAAATGTTTCAATGTTATATATGCTGTTTTATTGCAAAGCAATGGATTGTAATTGATTAAACCTTTTTAAATGTTTTGCCGCAGAGCTCTTTGAAACAAGCAAGAAATGCTGCATCATTTGTAGTTGTTTTTGTCATATTTACCAATATAATTTCACCTCTAAAATGCAGAAACGGATTGAATGGCTTGTATTTTTAAGAACAAATGTACTTCCGTCTAGTAAAAGATTCTTTTTGTACTTTAAAACAGTTGCCAGTTACAAAGGGTGTCTATACTTTAAGCGTTCATTGCCAATTATTATTACAGACTGGAACTTTCACACTCTTCTTCGTTGCATTTTTTTTTTCTGTGAGAGAAGTATCTTCTTCATTATAGAAGAAAATGCAGCCAAAGGCTTAAAAAATGTATGTTGTGGGGACAGCTGACAGATTACTGTTCGTGGAACTCGATTTTCCAACCCCAGGTACTCACTGGCTCAAAGACAACTTGAGTTGCTCAACCTCTTTTTGTCCTTGTACCTCCATACCCAGGTGACCATGTTCAAGCAAGCAGAAAGTTGATTTAAACCTCGTAACGACATCAGTTTTTAGCCATCAGATCTCTCCAATAAAGGAAAGGAATGTGTTGCATTCTGACCTGTCTGAATTCTCAAGTTACCTTTCCCCTGTCTTTTCCACAACACAACAGCACCCCCGAATCATAATAGTGTGAAAGGGGGGAGGGGAATAATAACATAACTGAAATTAGCCACCAACACAACCCAAACTGCCTTTGTTTTGTGTTTGCTTGATCTCTAGTGCTCACCCCCTTTTAAATATGCTTCCTCCTAATGTGATAGGAATTAATAGTTGTACTACACTGCGAAGCCTATCAATCAATGCCCCCGACTGCTGAATTACCTACTGGTGTCTCTGATGTGTTGCTGCGCAGATTACACTTCATGCATCACCACATTCATTTCTTTCACATTACACATGACCGTGTCTTGTCACTGCCCAATTGCACTCTTTTGGACAGCTTAACTGATGTACTATATACAATGAGCATCACCAAGCAAACTTAACAGTATAGAAACTGTGGGAAAAAATTTGGAAGGCTGAAGCCTGAGTCCAGGGGTGGGTATGCAAGAACAGCTTGTGATGTTTCTTACCAATAAATCTGGAGGTATAATTAACTTGTACTGTAATTTTTTTACATGTACAAAACCGGCAATAGTCTGCATGCCTTCTCCTGCTTTTCCCCCCTAGGGTTTTTACTTTATTTTTTCTTACTCATCCATATTGTCCATAATGTGCCAAGTAAATTTCCCAGTAGTCTCAACCTCTCTCAGGAACAGCGGGAGTTTGGAGCACATAACCAACACCAACCCTTCGATAAAAACCACTAAGTATTTGAGCCTGTTCAGTCATTACCTGGCATGTAGGATTCTATCAGGAAAGAAATCAAAAGCATGCTCCCTCCATTGACCTCAGTGCAGGAAAAAGGTAACAAGTGCACTGAGAGACCACGTGTTCAGATAAATGCAAGACATCGTGATTCAGTTAATTAATTTTCTCCAGAGGAGAAACAGAAAAAATAATATATGAGCAAGAAGGTTGCTCTCAAATCTCATCTGCTATGTACCCAGAAACAACTGAACAGGTATTTTGGGCAGTAAAGGTGAATTTAGGATTGGGGTGGGGGAAGGAGGAAAAAAGTCTATCACTTGTACAGTGGTACCTCGGGTTAAAAACACCTCGAGTTACAAACACTTTGGGTTACAAACACTGCTAACCTGGAAGCAGTACCTCGGGTTAAGAACTTTACCTCAGGATGAGAACAGAAATCGTGCAGTGGTGGCAGAGGGAGGCCCCATTAGCTAAAGTGGTACCCTCAGGTTAAGAATGGTTTCAGGTTAAGAACAGACCTCCGGAACGAATTAAGTTTGTAACCAGAGGTACCATCTGTACTCAATTACGGAGGTAAGGAAGTCACAGCAATTCTTTTTCTGATAGCCCACATAGCTACTGTTTTCAGAAGATTGCAGGAGGCATGTTTTAGCTAAATTCAATGGGTGTCAGGAGATGGATTTCATTAAGGTCCCCCTGATATTTCTCCCTGCAATTTGAGTGCTGTCTATATGTGAATGTAGAAAGTGTGGTGATATGCTGTGAAAAGTGTCAGTTCCTGATTTCTGCCCATTACATTGCTGTAAGATGCACACACAGCCTCACAGCAACACGCTATGTACAAGCCATCCAAACAATATGAAGTAGAGATACTACATTTTATTTCCAATTTTCTTCTTCTTTAAGAGCATAAAAGCTTTCAAGTTACACAGAACTCTTCATCTGCGTAACTTTTAACTTTTCTTATATGCTTTTAATGTTGCATATTCTTACAAAGCTAATTGGGTTGGAAAGCATCAGTTCAACTATTCCCCGGTATCAACCATCACTTACCTGCTGCACAAAATAAAGCTGTTATAACACAGACTTGATAAGGCCTGAAATTCAGTTTTGGAGGCTTCATTAGGACAAGGAACCTAAACCTAATTCTCCAAGAGGTAGATCCATCCATTAAGTAGAAAAATGCAAGACACTCAGAAGTGCTTTCCAAGTATTATATACCGTATTTTTTGCTCTAGGAGACTCACTTTTTCCCTCCTAAAAAGTAAGGGGAAATGTGTCTGCGTCTTATGGAGCGAATGCAGGCTGCGCAGCTATCCCAGAAGCCATAACAGCAAGAGGGATCGCTGCTTTCGCTGTGCAGCGATCCCTCTTGCTGTTCTGGCTTCTGGGATTCAGAATTCCCCCCCCCCCTTGTTTTCCTTCTCCAAAAACTAGGTGCGTCTTATGGTCTGGTGCGTCTTATGGAGCAAAAAATACGGCATTTCTCTAGCGCTGGATAGATTTGTCAAATTAGTGTGAAGCCTGTGAAAGCTTCATTTCACAAGGCAGCAGTCCTCAACATGCCACACGTACCTTGAGCAAGTGGCTGCAATGGCAAGGTAGGCTGGCCAGGCTGAATCGTCAGCAGACCCTGGCGCTGCAAAGACAGGAGGTGCTGTTGCTGCAGTTGTTGCATCTGCAAAAGCTGCTGCTGAAAGGCCAACTGCTGTGAAGTCACCTGTTGCTGCTGGGGCTGTGAAACAAAAGAAGAAGAAAAAAAGAAATTATGGGTGGAATCCAGCATAGTGCCAAGTGAACGTTTCGTCAGTAACGATGGCTGGAAACAATTCTCTGTGGGGCATAACCAGAGCACCACCACCAAAAAGGCCCTGTAGCAGAACATATACTTATTGCTGCAAAGCAGACCTGCACAACTTGGGTCCCACTAGCTAAATCTGACTGCATACCAAGGACTTGATAAATGCTGATTTTACTGCCCCTTACACGTGTAAAACCAAGGGAGATGTCAAGCACATGGCTAGCTACATTTCACAGCTGGTAGGCCACATTCAGCTTGGTGAGTCCAGCAGCGCAGGCCTGCTGTATAATCAGTTTCCAACAAACCATCACATTCGGGGAGAGAAGGTATCTGATCTTGACATGTAAAGAGTGTCCAGTGGCCTGATGCCCAGAGGGAGGTTGCATTACAGTATCTAAATTTAGTCTACCAGAAAAACTTGGACTGGGTTTTTGGAAGACAGAGTCTATGTTCCATAGCACTGAATGGAACCCACAAAGGATACTTCTCACTTTTCTAGAAAACCATATTCTGATTGGCAGGCTTGCAGGGGGCAGGGCTGTATGTACCATATTTAGCCTCTCCCTTCTCTGATCAGTACAGTACCATTGCATCTTATGTGGGGGTTTGGTACCAAGGGTTCCTTGTATATGCAAAAACACGTATTGTAATTATTAATAAAATACTAAGCAACACAGTATGTATTGTTGCATGTATTTATGTGCTGATTACCTTAGGAAAATATAAGGGTATACTTGTATAATATTACACAGTACATAGAATAAAGCATAAAATGAAAGACATGTTTGCATTTTTAGAGGAACTGGTAAAAACAAACATGCTTCTCATGAAGATCAAGGCACGAGGGGGGGGGGCGGAAATCTGTGCAAGTTAAGTTCAACATTGAGATTTGCAGAAAACTCCACCCCAAAATGCAGCTGCATATATTTCAATATATGTATATTAGTATATTCAATATATGTATAATAGTATATTTCAATATAACCCAGTCATAAAGACATTAACGAAAGTTTGCTTTGCAAATTGGGTGGGGTGGGGATGACAAGTGTTTGTGGCTGGGTGTGGAGTAGAAGAACTGTGGATTTAGCATTGACGCTGAAAACACATCACAAGCTAAGCATGTGCACACAGACACCTTGTTCCTTAATGTTAAGCGTTGTCTTCCCTATGACAGGAAAGTGGGAGGCAGGAGGGGGGGTTGTTATGGGGGGAAAATAATGTAATATTTGCTAAGAAAGGTGGGAGGAGCAGCATAGTCTTTTTCAAAGTGCTGATCTGTCTGGGATTCCACTGCCCTATAGGTGTGCTTCGTACTTTCAAACATATATGAAGAAAGAGCACAGGCTGAAGTTGCTCATGAATATATGGCGGGCACTATCTCAGAGGCAAACTTCTTCGTTCCAAGTGTAGGGATGGGAGAGGCTGCAGTTTCCTAGCCAAAGGCACTCTGCTCCCTCAATTCTCTCTCTCTGTGAAGCCCCCTTTTGTTGTTTTAATGTATTTTTAATATTTTGTTGGAAGCCGCCCAGAGTGGCTGGGGAAACCCAGCCAGATTGGTGTATAAATAATAGATTTCATTATTATTATTATTATTATTATTATTATTATTATTATTACCATCATCTTTCCCCTTAGATTAAAATGTCTGGTCAATCTTTATTGCTGGCCATAGAGAAGATTTCAAAAAGGCCTGCACCCATCCTGTCCACTATTCTGTTAAGAAAAAATTCTGCAGCCTGCTAAATTTTCAACACAAGCTGTAACCCGGCTTCTATCAAACAACCATAGTTGGTGTTAACCACAGTTTGTCAGTTTGGGTGCCTCAACAGGCTGTGGTTAAGTACAAATGGAAGCGAATGCTCCTAAGCTCTTCCTTGCGTCGGGTGGGGTGGCTCAATCTTGTCATGCTGAAGTTATGGTTTAGTTTGATGTCTGAAGAGTATTAAAGAGAAAGAGTAAACAATTCCTCTGGGCACACCCCATATAGTTCTTTGAATTCTGTCCAAAGTCTGACTGTATGACTTATAGATCATTCACGCATAATCTGTATGGATTTTATCCTGACAAATAAATGCAACGATGAACATGTTAAAATAAAAATAAAGTCTGTGTGATTGACACCCTACTTCTTCCAGCTTTGTGCCAAACTGGCATGTATGTATGCCATGCGTGGCTTGGGACGGTTCTTCACTGCTAAAGCAGACTGCACAGGAATATCTGGTGTTATGTTTAAATTGGACAGGATTCTTCTATAGTGGGGCAGGCGGGGGGGGGGAGAGAATGCAACAATGGAATTGTATTCTTATATCTTTTTTACAAGATGCAGTTGATAGCTCACAACCTTGTTGACAGTGAAGTTCTTGTGAACTTTGGCGCTGAAAAGTCAAAGCGCAGAAAGCAGCATTACGCCAACATATCATATACACTTAATTTTAATGAAAAATAACCCCACGCTATGCTCTATTTACTTATTAAAGAATTGTCTCAGCTATTAAGGCTCCAATTGGCTAATTTATTGCATTTTGCATAGTAGCTCTCTCTGTCATGCAATCAATCAATTCACAGTTCTCTCTCCTGTGTTATTCCACTTAATATTTTTTTTTAACTTCAATGCTTGGGGAGGAGGAGAATTATTCACCCTCAGAAGAAGACTAAGTTGCTATATTCCACTGGGATCTTAACCCTGAACCTCTGAGGTGTAAAAGAACATGTTGCTTTTTCACTGCTGCACCCAGAGAAGCTTTTAACTACTCTGTTTATCACTTCTGACATAAATAAATGAGAAAAAAATCAGACCTTTGAAGAAGAAAAACTTCATCTAATATTGTTAATTAGCCATGACAAACGATGAAATAACATTGTAAATCTTTCATAGAAACAGCCACTAGATTTTAATTACACACATTCATAATTTAGCAAACAACATCTTATTTGAATGCGTTTAATATGTACAGTACTCAAGGCTTCAGAGTCCTTAATTTTGTTTCACTTAAGGAAGCCTTTAGGTTCTGCTCATCTTGTATTTTATTTGCTTTGTTCTTCTAAAACCATAGAAAATGCCTTTGCAGTTTTGATAAATATCTTTTTATTTATTGTACAATGACACGAGGAAAACTTTGGTTCCGTAAAATATCAATGCATCGTGCCAATGTTTAGCTATTCCTTAAGCCAGCCAAAAAAAAAAAAAAAAAGTTAATGTAGATTTCCTCAGTAATTATCTGAGTGATAGAAAGATAATACAGCACACTAGAACAATAAATAGTAGGAAATTATCTAATATCCCTAATCTGTTAGGAATCATATCAAGGTGGAGGTCTGCAGAGCTTTTGTAGCTAACATTTGCAGAAAGAAAGTTAACCCTTGACAGAGAGAAACATATATAATCCATATGACAGCAGAACTGAGGGAGAGGGGGAAGGGAAAGGAAGGGTGTGTGTGAAAAAACGCATGGCATTTGGAATAACTCCATTTGCCTTTAAGAGGTCTATCTGTGCACTTTGATTTTAAAACACCTCCCCTTAAAAACAAGCCATTGGTATAAATAGCTAAAAATTAGTTATAAGAACTATTCAGAAAGTATTAAAAATGTGAGACAGTGATTGATTTATTTTCTTTTCTTTTTTTGCATCTGATTCATTTGAACTCCCCCCCCCTCTTTCTCCTTTATATACCTAGCCAAAATGAATAGAAATCACTCGAGAACCTAACTGTATTCCTAGGATTCCAAAGGAAAAACAGGAGCGAAGGTGAGTAGAGCTGGAAACCTTCCCTGCTCAACATATACATTAATTCTATTGGGAGAAGGGAAAATAAACTCGGATTGAGAATCAGGTCACAAGTATGTTGGTCAACCAGAGGGCTGATTGTCCCGCAACACGTTGTCAAACCTAGTCTAAGGGGGAAATGGCACAAATCTAGATTAATGGTGGAAACCACAAGCATGTAATGGGATAGAATGCTACAAGTTCAGTCCTTGGTGGTAGATAAACTGCATTATTTTATTATGTTTGCAGTCTCCATGTAAGAAGCGTACCACAGATCAACCCTGAGTTGAAGCTGACAATGTGAATAATCTGGCTGACTGGCTGGAAGGAAGCGGGAGTGGGGCAGGGAGTGGGGGACAAAGGCACTTGAGCACAAAAATGGGCACCCTTGAACATCTTCCACCGCCCTTGAACATCTGCAGATGGTTTAAAGCAGGCATCCCCTAACTCGGCCCTCCAGATGTTTTGGGTCTACAACTGCCATCATCCCTAACAGGACCGGTGGTCAGGGATGATGGGAATTGTCGTCCCAAAACATCTGGAGGCCCGAGTTTAGGGATGCCTGGTTTAAAGAAAGGAAGAATGAAGTTTCTGTGGACCATGGAGGAGCTGGGTATGGAGAAAGGAAAATACAGTGGTACCTCTGGATACGCACACCTCTGGTTGTGTATCCTTCAGGACGTGAACGCGGCAAACCCAGAAGTATTTTTCCTGGTTTCAACACGCAGTCATGCACAGAAGCACTCTATGTGCCACGAGCATGTGCACAAGCGCTCTACCACGCCATGCGCATGCGCAGAAGTGGCAGCTCCGGTTGAGAATTCCTCAGGATCTGACCGGAGCTCCAGAACAGATCCCGTGCGCAACCAGAGGTATCACTGTACCATCCGATAACCTTGCAGATTTCCCTGCTCCTCTCACAATCTATCATATTTTTCCGTGTATAAGACTGGGTTTTTTCCCTTAAAAAATAATGTCAAAAATTATGGGGCGTCTTATACATGGGGCCATCTTCCCACATTTTCTTAAATCTGAGTCCCCCAAAATAGGGGGCGTCTTATATATTGAGGGCGTCTTATAGATGGAAAAATACGGGCGTCTTATAGACGGAAAAATAGACGGGGAAAAACGGTATGGCCTTGCCCTGACGTTTCTGCTAATAACCTAGAGATAGCCCTTGCCTGCTTGATTTTTCTATACGGACCCGGGAATGGGGAGCCAGTGGCCCTCTGGATGCTGTTCGACTACAACTCCCATCACCACGGATCACTGGCAGTGCTGGCTGAGGCTGATGGAACTTGGAAGTTCAAAGTTGTACCTTAGGTTGCCTTGCCCTGATATAGGCAGACCAACCTACAGTGAAGTCGGATACATTCTGATGGTGGTGAAAATGCTTCCGATAACTATTTAAAGCATGCCACAGCAACTATACTAACAGAGCCATTGAAACTCCCCATACCACGCACTGTGGAGGTGGCCCTTCACTCAGCTCTGCTATAGAACATATGGATGGCCCATTGGCAGTTCTCCCGGCAGAAGAGCCCCAAATGGGGCACATTGAGGGTGGGGAAGGGGCGAGGTTGAGCCAACCTGGGATCCACAAAAGGTCTCACTGCTGGCAGTTGAGTTCACTGGTGACAAGGAGTAGTCAAAATGATAGGAGCTATTTGTGTGTGTGTGTGCTGTTAGTTGCTAAGGCCCATTTATCTGGGAGTAAACCCTATTGAATTAAATTAGACTTCCTTCTGAATAGACATCAACAGGACTGCACTCTAAGTGGCTTATTTTGCGGGGATTTGGGAAATATTGCCTTCCACATACTTCGTATTAGCAACCAATTTCAGGCCTATTACTCTACCCACTGAGAAAGTTAATTGATTTTCTGTCTGAAAAACCCAAATCTACAGCCAGAACAACAAACATGTAAATAAGCTGAAAAGTCGAGGGCATTTCAGTTTTAAACCAGCATGCCCCGAGATGATCCAACTGTTCCTGATTTTTCCTGAAGTTATTGGATTAATATAAATCACTAGGATAGTTAAACCAGTGTTTAATAATTTGTTCAGCACCTCAGATATTAATCCTTGTGAAAAATTCATACTGTAAAAAGGATGATTTAGTAGGAGAACACTCCCTGCTTTGGACATGTCAGGGACTTGCCACTTTATTGCAAGTTAATATTTTAAACCAGCTTTATTTATATAAGTTGACTGATGCCTGTTCTGTTGTCTTCAGCGCTATCCTCCAGGAAAAGCTCATGAAAGCTATTTCTCCATTTAAAAAGCCAGGATAAAAAAGTATACAAGCCCATTGTCCAAGAAAGAACTTAAAAGCGATGCACGTTGCCAAACTGTGCTCCCCACCCAGTTACCAAACACAGGATACAAGGCAGCTTGTTTACTTCTCACAATTGAATGCATACAAAAAAGGTCTCGGTGCAGTCCTGTTGTCAGGTCAGTAGTCAGTTGTTAAAATGCTGAAATATCCTGATAAAACTTGCATTTTTGATCCCCTCCCTAAAGCTGCTGTCAAAGGTCTGTTTTCCTTTCTTGGGTTACTCCCTACTGCCTAACATAAATTGTCATAACTACTGGAGGACAAACAGCCTTTTATCAAAACAATCTACTTAGCTCAACATGAATGCAAAAAAAAGAGAAGAAAAGAAAAAAAGGTGGTTGGGTGGGTAGGTGGCAGGCGGGTGGGGGATGTTTCCCACCTTTATTTAGAAACATTTCCATCATCGTTTCCCCCAGGTCTATTTGATAGACTCAATGGGATGGTGCTTAATAAAATCAAAACACGAGAGAATAGGACCTGGGGAGTTAACAGGCTCCAGATCTGGCTGCAACAAATGGAAATGCTGCTATAAACATGCTCTCCACCCTGCCGGAAAACTCCCTTTAATTCTTGCTTGCAAAAAACCAGACTTTTAATTTTTAAAAAACACACTACCATATAGAATGTACTGGTTACAGGTCATAGATTCCTTGCTTTCAGATCTGCTTGGATGGGACTGTGAGCTAACAACAAGGAAGAGTGCAGCAGATTAACACAATTGAGCCAAATTTTAAAATGGTTAAGTCCATAACCAATTTCTCTCATGTGATTATTTAGTTTTGAACACATGCATTCACACTCATGCCATATGCATGGGCATAGACAGGCACATGGCTTACCATGTGCATATTAATTCCTCTTTCACTTAAAAAGATGGCGGTGAAAAATCATCATAGATGGGTTTGTATTGCTTGAAGCACCCCTCACTAAAACCATCTGGTTATTAAAAGAAAAAGCGCTTCCTCTACCCCCCCCCCCAGCAAACAGCAGCTAAAAGCAAGGGGTGTGTGCCCTTCGCTCTCCTTACATCAATCAATGTTGTAATACTAATTTTAAAATAGGAAGGAGATTTCTCTTATTGTAACTTTGGATACCACAATATCAGGTGTGTGACCACAGTAAATCAGTTGTGATGGATATTGAAATGCCATTACGTTGTCCAACCCTCCATCCTGCCTTTTTAACACAGAAAGTATTTTTCCTTCTTCTCCAAGCCATCATCTTTGTGTCAGAGACGCTCTCCTGTCTGACAACAGCAATTTAGAAGAGTTAACTTTTATCGTTCATTCTGCTGTGTAACTTTCCCCTTCAAATTTCTTTATCTGCCCTCTGAGCTCATCTGAACTTTCATGTTCTCCCAGCATGCAGGCTTGCATTCAAAACTATGTCTAATAGACCAAATAAGAGGTTAATAAGAAGTGGCAACAGAAAGAAAAAAATACAATCCCTGGTAACTGATAAGAATGACAGTGGCAGCCCTTTATTGTTTGTCTTCAAATATAGAGTTAAAGATCTTTAAAAAACTAAAATTTGACGCCTTTGAAAAGAAAGAAGCACAAAATAACAACAGGGGGTTATTGCCTGGCAGCCACAGGGGAGAAGCTCCATAATTCTTATTCTCCCTTTTGAAGGTTGTTAGAAATCTGATTCAAAAAAGCAACAGCAGAAGGAGAAAGCCTCTTGAGGCTATAGCCATTTCCTGTGATCATGCATAATGTGCTTCAAAAGTGGGTTTTTACCAATTCTGTTGATCAATTGCACCTCCTTCATATTCCCTCTTTTTTTCCCTTCTTTTTTTTTTTTTTTGCTGTGTTTACATCTGATGCGACTCAATGACAAGCACTGTCTGAGACTGTGAAACAGACCTGTCATGTTGATTTATGGGCGCATCAAACCACGACTTGTCCAAACTGAAGCTCGCAGTTCATTAATTAGAGAGTTGTGACTTTGAAGTCAGCTTTCAGACTGTGGTTTTTAACATTTGGCTTAATTTATATGCTCTTGAATGTGGATCTCTAAGGGAAAAACTGAAATTCCCTTCTTGTCTTTGAACTTCTTTTGACCGCACAATAATCATTTCTTTGTCCAGAGTGATGCCTGCATCCCAGAGTCATTAACGCGCATTGAACTGCCACTGATGAGTAAGCCCTACTGAATTAGAAAAACAGCCAGCAAAACAAAGCTGAGAGCATTCTGCACAGTGATATCTCACAATTACATGCCTTCCCTCCCTGTGCCATTTCCATTTTAATTACTGTTAGTCCTTTAGATTTACATTTTAGACATTTTTTAATCTGTTCCCTTTTTTATTATAGTGGCGCCCGTTAACGGGCTATAGTTAAGGTTCATGTCAGCGTTTCCCATTATAACCCCCCCCCCTTATTTTCATAACGCGACTGTAAAAATTCACACTTGACTTAAAACTTGGTTTTCCACAATAGGGGAGAGCAGTTTGATGGAGGCCAAGAAAGTGTGTGGACCAATCTGGTAATGTGTGCTTGCATAAATCACAACCACCATGCTGACACACAGCCAACTCAGGTGTGGGAGCATCACGTAATACGGCACAACATTCTAGGCATCCAACAGGCAATCATGCAGTGGGCAGGGGGTGGGATGCCTTAATACCAACAGAGTTTCCACAACCCACCATGCATTTTCTAGATGGCAATTTATGGTCTTGAAGGAACACAAACCGAGGCAAAATTTATAAAATACAGCAGAATTTGCAAAGTTGCAAATTGTGAAAGGCATATGGCAGCATCAATTCGACTATCAGTAACAACTGATGTAGAAGGGAAGAGGGCCCCACTGTATCCCACAGGTTTCACAGTTTCATAAATGTACCAACAATTCCATTTTTCAGCCATCATTTTCAATTGTAGATTTTGCTCATGTAATGTTAACTATATTTTTTGGTCCATGCTATGCATGGTATAATCCTCAACAGGCTTTTTCTGTGTGTGTGTTTGTGTGCGAGATATGTTTATTTTAACCAGGATACTTTAGAGGGTAAACCTATTCCCTCCCAAACCCAAGTTTCACCTCCATTAGGAAGCTACTCCAAAGCTCGGCTTGGCGCTTCCTAAATCTGTACCTTCAGGGAACCGTTCCATGTCATTGGCTCCTTTGTCAAAGAACTTCTGCCTGGTTTGTCATGGGACCTTATGTGCAGAGGATTATGGAGTGGGATCTAGAGTGTTCACAAATGGAACTGTCTTATATTACTGTTTCTCACATCATCCAAACAGTCCATAAGAAAGACATGAGGGCCTCTGTTGTTGCCAGCAACTGGTACTTAGAGGCATGTTGCATCCTAGATCACATACAGAACAGTAATCTGTGGGTGCACAGCTAGTGTGTGGTGCTGATAAAGCCAAGGTTGCAGGTTCAATCCCCATAAGAGACAGCAGCATATTCCTGCATTGCAGGGGGTCAGACTAGATCAGGCTTCCTCAACCTTGACCCTCCAGATGTTTTTGGCCTACAACTTCCATGATCCCTAGCTAGCAGGACCAGTAGTTAGGGATGATGGGAATTGTCGTCTCAAAACATCTGGAGGGCCGAGGTTGAGGAAGCCTGGACTAGATGATCCTCAGAGTCCCTCCCCACTCTATGATCCTAGGTACAAGCTGTCATTCAGAAGCTTGACCTTCATTCCTCATCTTCTCACTGCGGAGCACCTGATGAACTTCAGAAGTGTCACAAAATACCCTGAAACATGGTTTGACAATCACAGTTTTATAGCCAAGCACAGCTGTTATGTTAAGGGGTAGAAGATAATGCATGCAACATCAGAGACTAGTTAGAAGTGCTTAAATCCTAGTGAGTGAATGGGGCTTCAGTGCTTCCATCTCCCATTATTTAAATGAGTCTTAAGGCTGCTTCACACCAGATGTTTTTTTCCCTACCCTGAAATTTGCTTTGGACATTCTAAACAAGGAAGGAAGGGGATAGAAAGAGTGGCAGTTCCTCTTCCTCCGCTTGTTTAAGAGAATCCTCCTAAGCAAGTCCACAAAATTTACCAGCCTGAAAAATAGATATACTAGCCTGAATGGAGCTGCCAGAAAAGATACAAAGAGCTTCACCCCTCCTGTAGCGTTGGGTTGCATTTCTATACACTCGCCTGCATGAAATCCCTTGTGACTTTGGGCTTGCAAGGCTGGTGTTTAAATACAGGGCTGGTTTACAATATCCAAAGCAGAGTCCTGACATCTGACCCTGTGGGGACAGATATGCCATCTTTGTATCTGGGCCCAGATTCAAGTCAGGTGTAGAGAGGGCAAGCCCATGAACTTGTGCACAACTTTTTCGAGCCAACTTAAAAAATCCGCAAAGCTACCCAGAGATTCGTCCCCAGTTCAGGAAAAGAAAAATGTCATGTGTGACATATCCCCTCAGGATACCCCGTTCTATCTGGGTTGCAACCAATGGCCTCAATCCAAACAAAGTGTGCATGCAGTAATCAGGGCAGCACACACGTAGCGTAGTAAAAGAAGCTGGAATCCATCAATCAACTGTTTGGCAGCGAAGGGGAGACTGAATCCAGCCTCCAGCTCCTTCTTCTGAATTGCAAGATTTCAGCTTTGTTTACCAGGCTACATGTGCACCGTGTTAGCTGCTGGACTGGGGAATTATAAGCACAGAACCACTTTATGCAAATTAATTATCCATTCATCTAGAGAGATGTACGTCTGGAGGCTGGGTCAGGGCAAATGTGTACACAACCTCAAAGACTCCAGCAAATACAGCACTAGAGATTTTCATTGTGCTACGTTTTGGAAACACAAGTTGTTAGTGCAATCTTTCAAGTAGTAACTTCCAGAAACGTTTCCTTCTTCTGAAAAAAATACAGCTATAATGTGCTGTTATAATATACCGTAGGAAGAAAATGGGAGGACCAAACTAAAGAAGCAGCAGCAAAGAGAATACAGGTTCTTAACCCTAAACCCTAACCCTAACCCTAAAAGCTGGGGCCCGGTGCATTCAGCTCAGCTTCACAACCATTAGCAAGATAAATGATGGTTCTAAAGTTAAAATAAAAAAAAATCCTTCCAGTAGCACCTTAAAGACCAACTAAGTTAGTTCTTGGTATGAGCTTTCGTGTGCATGTTGGTCTTTAAGGTGCTACTGGAAGGAATTTTTTTATTTTGACTATGGCAGACAAACACGGCTACCTATCTGTAACTGGTTCTAAAGTTGTTATACTTTCTTTTGGGTTCTGTGGTTTGCAAGGGAAAAATGGGCTTTAGTTGTACCTCTTTAGGCTGTTTTCCGGCATGTTGTTGCTGTAAAAGTTGTAGCTGCAACTGTTCCTGTTGTTTCTTATAAAATTCTTGAAGCTGCTGCTACAAAGGAAAAGGGGGGGGGAGAGAGAGAGAGAGAGAGAGAGAGAGAGAGAGAGAGAGAGAGAGACAGAGAGGGAGGAGGAGAGAAAGAGACTGTTAAGTAAAACAAAGTAGGAGAGCCAATTCAGGATCCCCTTTTGGTGTAACACACAAACTGCGATTTGAAAAATAGCATCCTTTTATCTGTAACAGTCTGACCTTTAGTTTGAAACTCGACAATAAATTCAGTGCACACTGACTATTCTTGGCATTATCGTTTGAAAAGTAATCTCCAAAATGAACTGATGAAAAACATACCATTTTCTACACAAACTAATTAAAATAAGGCAAGGAATGACCTTTGGTTGGAACAACAAAGCCAAAATGCCCTTGCTGGGAGAGCCTGGTGAATCTTTATTTAGAAGCAATACATGCTTTCTAAATCATCATTGCATTGTACTGTACTAAGCGTTGTTTGGTACAGACACAGGCTCCCTGCTTCCACCCACCTTGCCCAATCTCCCAGATAGATAGCTTTTTTGAAAGTTCCATTCAATGAATGAGTGAGAGAGAGAGAGAGAGAGAGAGAGAGTGAATGACTAAGGCACAGTGCACAAGGTCAACTTGCAATGGACTTTGGCATTGCTGCACCATTAATGAATTAACCCTGCATAGCTCACTGAGATATGTAAACCTCAAAGTCATTTTTGCATTTCCACTAACCCACAGAGAGAGAACGATATTAATTCATGGCATACATCAAAAGTCTAACACACGTTTCCATGACATGCAAGGGTTTGTACACACTTCACTGTTGCCTTCTTAAATGATGTGCCTAGACGTAATTGTTTTGTTTACCACCACATACGTGAAAGCCAATGCGTGAGCCACGGCTAGATGTAACCCACTAACGGGAGAGATGACCACAAGTGACATGACCACTAATATAGTAAAAGCGGACAGGCAGCAATTGCACTGAGGTTATAAAAAAATTATCCCAGGGTATAATCTATTAAATCTTAAAAGTTCCTGCATTGCAGGGGGTTGGACTAGATGACCCTCATGGTCCCTTCCAACTCCACAATTCTCTGATTCTGTGAGTCGGTTAGGCTGACACACCAAATAAGCTTTGCAGCGGAGTGGAGTTTTGAACCCAGGTCTCCCATAACTGCATTCTATTCTCTTAACAACTGGCTCCCTAAATGCTCCACCTGCTAGTTGTTTTTCCAGTGTGTTTCCTTATATGCTCTGTAAGCTGGGGGGGGGGGGAAGTACTTTGACCTCTTGTTTATTCTAACTAGTTATGGCGCAGGTTCTTTTTGGTAGATGTAGGTGAAAAGCAACCATTATAATATATTTGAAAACTTGGAAAAATCTGGTGAAAAATCTACATCCCACTCTGAAAGGCTTTGGAATCTTTGGTCCCCGGTACTGTATTTTTGAGAATGCAGTGAAGAGAGGAATATATGCTCAGTCATCATCTAAAGCTGCAACTATTATGTAGCATGCATGTGCCAAAGTATGAAGAGAGTTACAGCTGGTATAGGGGCTACAACAGATGTATTGTCCTTATAAGAACACGTTTGTGTGTGTGTCTGTGTGTAGATTCAGGTAGGTAGCTGTGTTGCTCTGACGCAGTCGAAATATATAGTCATACTTAGCGTTGCGTTAGGTTCATGTTGCATCTTTTCGGCTTGCGAGTGCGGCAAACCCACAAGTGTCTACTACTTCTGGGTTTTGCTGTGTGTGCAGAAGCGTTCTGCACGCTTTGCACATGCGCACAAGCGCTCTATCGCACTCCGTGCTTGCTCAGAAGCGCCACTCTAGTTGTGGACTTTTTGGGGTGCGAACGGCACTCCGGAACGGATCGTGTCCGCACCTAGAGGTACCACTGTATTAAAAAATTGTCCAGTAGCACCTTAGAGACCAACTAATTTTGTTCTTGCATAAGCTTTCGTGTGTGTGTGTGTGTGTGTGTGTGTGTGTAGTCTATGCCTGCCTGTCTACCCAATTCACATAGGATGTTTGTCTGCTGTGGAGGAAAAAAATCATGACTTCAAAATCAGCTCAAAGAGGCTAGTCCTTCAATAGCAGTGTTGGTGAGCTGAACAGCTGCAAAGGAAACAAACTGTTTACCTGCTGAAGCATGAGTGCCTGCTGCTGCTGGAGCAGGACCTGAAGTTGCTGCGGAGTTAGCACTTGCTGCTGGAGGATCTGCTGCATTTGCTGAGGAGTGATAACTTGAGGTGTCATCATAGCCACTGACACAGGAACCTAAGAATTAGGAAAGTGTAAACAAACAAGCAACTCAATATGTTGTTCATCATGGTTGTGGTTGTTGTTTTTCAAGATAATAAGCACTTCTCTTTCCACTTCAAACATTCAAGATCATTCCTCTGGTTCACTTAAGTGACCCATCTTTTACTTCCCAACACCTTGGTTATAATTTAATCCTGACTTGTTTAGTTCACAGAAATAATAATAAAAAGCATTAACTAATTACACCTTCGAGGTATGTTTCTCTGCCCCCCCACCCAATGCGTTATTTTGCAATGGAATAATTTCCGAGAAACCTGAACTATTCATTTGTGTATCTTCTAGAGGCACCCATCAATTCTAACAAATTTTTGCATTAATTAATAAGTAAAACCCTTCAAAAGCAACCACTGGGGAGCCTGAACTTAATGATTTGAAGCAAATGAACGCCATCTCGGCAATATCGAAAGCTGCACCTTGTTCCCAAGCAATTTTAGCAGTGGAGTTCCTACAGTGATGTCTCTACCATTCCATATTCACCCAGCATACAGATGGCTTCAATTCTTTCGTATTATGTGAGATACCATTAAAAGCCGCTTTCCATGACATTTCAGTGACAAACAGCTACAGTGATGAACTTGATAGCATTTCATATTTGCAACTGTTAACACGTTTCTGCACGGGCATCTTTGCAAGGAACCTGTACACTGTATCTGAAAGGATGATGTCTTGTTCAGATAAAACACTGACATTAAAATGACAGGCTGTCTTGGCCAAGGTTACACAAATTGTATTCAAGCGGATACCTAATGACAATGCTTTGAATTCTGCAAGCTTTCTAGAATGTAATTTAGCTATTCAAAATAATCACTGCACTTGTGTTTAATTTGCAGACTACATGAGAACCATTTTGTCAGTTCCGGTAATGCAACAAGACTATTTCGCTAGAAATCTCACCAGAAAAAAAAGAGAGCGAGCAAGCAAGAGAGAGAAAGATGGGGGGAAGATACAGAACTCACATGACTTTGAATAGTAATATTTAAGCACCTTACTTTTCTTTAGTTTCAGCTGAAACACATGACAGCAGAAAACTAAAAGCGGTAAAGGATATAGTTTGTTAAAAAGGATCTGCTGTCATCTCATGTATTACAATAAAAGGTAATAACATGTTTTGAACATTTTTATGCACCACGCTTTAAAAAATCAGTAGACAATAGCTGATCCGGAGATAAAAGGATTTTAAAAAAATATTTCAGGGGAGTAGTAAGCAAGAAAGAGACGCAGTATTAATTTTATGTAACATAATGTCTTAATATGCAGTTTATCTTGACTTTTTCACATGATTTGTCCTGTCATTTGCATAGCAAATTCTCATTCCTAATTTCACAGTCATTATGCACTGATGTCCTGATTTCTCAGCACCACTAATTTTGATGAACTAAAAATGGTTCCTGAAGGTCAGATTCATGTATAGTGAACACCCTCCGATGTTGTTGTGTAGGTTTACACAAGTGTCAGAGACGGTTCTTGTTTGCAAGAGCCAAAAGAAACTTACACACCTTTTGACACTTCTGTTAACGTTAACACTGGAAATCCACACCACAGCAGCATTACCATTCTGAATTTGCACTGTGCTGCATGTCAGGATAACCCAAAGCAATTGAGAACCCAGTTCAAGACACAGCAGCTCCCTCGTAGCACTGATATGCTTAAAGATCTGAACAAGCATAGCGTAATAAGAGTTACTTGAATTTATCTGTGAAGCAAGCCTTAGTGAATACTCGACCAACGGTTGGGTCCTTCTGCTCTACAGCCTTCTCAATTGTTATCTACGCTGGCTTGCAGATAAACCTACAAAATTTACTAACTTGCAGAAGTGTTTACTAGCCTGTGGAAGGCTGGGAGGAAGAGCTCTAACCCTCCTGCAACAGCTCACTGCATTCCATGATGCACATCAAAGAGCATTTTTCCCCACCTCTAGCAGCTGGTTTGGTTTCGATGCTGAGCACAGAGGAGCTCTATTCTGCCAGCCTGCTCACTCGCCTGCATGGAATCCCTTGTCGTCTACGGCGACCAGGCTAGTGCCTTAATACAAGAGTGTGCCTTCCCATGAGTTCACGTGTGGCACTGCCTTACAGAAGTATAGCTGGAACTTATATTGGCTACAGCATAATTCCCTGGGAAGTTAATTCCAGACTCCCACAGGCACAGCCCTCTCACGGAAGGGTAAACACCAGTAGCAAATCCTGAAAGGCAAACACTAGTTTACCCTTGGGATCCCTTCCAACTCTGCAGTTCTATGAAAAATGCAGTATCAGCGTGGAAGAATCGTATGTAATTTTGCCCCAAGGCAGTAAAACAATGCTGTACTGTGATAATACCTATAAGCCATGATCTGCCTTCATCAAATCGTAGAATTGTAGAGTTGTGGGTCCCTTCCAATATGTAGGAATCTTCCAATATTCCCTATAATGCAGGAATCTTTTGCCCAACATGGAGCTTGAACCCACAACCCTGAGATTTAGAGTATCAAGCTATACTGAGAGCTGGTGGAACATGGGGGCTAAAAAACTAAACTGTGAACAATGAAAGCCCCAATTTGTATTTCATGCCTGCCATGAACTGGAGTGCGGCTGGACACCATCAGGTACCTGTTGGGAGCTGCACATACAGCCCCCAGAGCCTCCTGGGTCTCCTTATCCACCATAGGGCAGGCCTTGCCATGCAGCAGAGTGAAGCAGTTCACATCAGGTGGCACCATGATCAGGTGGATAGATGAACATAGGAACTGGCCCAAGTTTGGGTGGGGGAGGGATGGGGAGAGGAAGACTGCCATTTGGGTTTGGGTTCAGGCAGCTAGAAATTGGCACTCCTCCTCTTTTCTTGTCTCCATCTCTTTTTGGGCAGCGGTGCAGAAGGACAAGGGAAGAGAACAGGAAGGAGGTGCCCATATTGATAGTCACAAGGAGGCGGTCCCACTTTTGGAGGAAGGGTGTTGGGAGTATTTGGCCCAAGGGTACCTCAAAATCTGAAGACTACACTGTCCTTAACTCTAGCCTTCCTCTACTCTCCCCCAGGAAACCTTTTTCTTCAATAGCTGTTTTTAGCCAAAACCACATTTTTTTCCTTCAACAATTTCGTCTACTGAATGCCAAACATGGATCAACATTTATTATACAGAATTAACTGGCAAAGCTTCAATCCAAATCTTGCTTCAAGAACTCTAGACAGTAGCATAGGTAAAGTTTTAAATAAACATGTTCAAATGGAGCAGAAACTATTGTGGTGTATGCGGGCAACAGCCAGAGATTTATGGATAGCTATTCTGCTTCTCAACTTCGAATGTCCTGTCCAACTTCTTCATGTAACTAGTCCCTAGTAATACTAGGCTTTAAAGGGCTGCTGCAGCAGGGATAGGCTATTATAGCCCACACTTTATTACCCATTACTACCGAGGTCATTAGCAGCAAGAGTGATTGTACCGGTCTTAACCTATTGATCATTGTAACTACTATCATTTAATCCTGTGTTGAATGTCTGGAAAGCTGCTAAAGGCACACAAGAGAGAGTGCTCTAGCACTGAGAAATATAGTCAAAGCTTGGAAATTACACTTTGATTCATAAAAACTAGCCAGTGGTTTAAATCAATAGTATTTAAAACAGTCATGTAAGTTCTTAACTACAGTCTCTAATATTTATTGGTCCCTGTTTGAGTGTATTCCGTCAAAACTGTACTTATTTTAGAGACTATGCAGTATACCACACATTACATCAGAGTGAAATAAGAAACCTCTGTCTGCTCTTGATGTTAACGTGACAGGACTTCAGTCCCGGGTGGCTGAAATTTGAAGATACCTTTTGCAAATGGCAAATGCTTAGAAAACATCCTAGTTTAAATAAGGCCCACTTTAAAAGAAAGGAAGAATGAGATCTCATCACTTGAAAACACCACTGAAAGGCACCGATCCACAAATTATTTACTGATCAAACATTTCTTTACTATGAGTACTCCGGAATAAACTAATGGTGATGTACATTAAACTGAGTGTGTTTTATGCCTTTTATCAATCATAAAATGCACTTTCACAGAAAAAAACAAATGAGTGCAATAGATTTAGCTTACTTCTTCAAGGAGGTGGAAATATAAATAGGAGCTAAGACACAGCCAAGTGGATGTTCGGATTGCAACCATGTACACATTTACTTGGGAGAAAGTGTCAATGGAACTTACTTCAAATAAATCTCGCACCATTAGTGTGCTAGTTTTGCCCTAGAAAACCGCCCTCAATTCATTGCCCTATTTAATGACTTTGGTTTATTTAGCAAACTACATGCAACCCTGTTGACAGATACTCACAGGGTGTGGTTAGGTACCCAGCTGCATTTAGAGTTGGCAGTGAATGAAAAATACAGCTGCTGCTCAGCTATTATAATTCTACTAGTATAGACCTGCTGACATTCTAATACCATCAACAGCAAATATGCCTTTAAGTAAACCAGTTGGATCCAGGTTTATTTTCCCAATCCATGCCTGCATGTTTCTTGAGATTTCCATCCACTACATTTGCCCACTTCACTTCCCCCCTGAAAATATTCCATTGCTGTAGCCTTAAATTTAGCCCGAGTTCATCTTCAGGATAACAATTGTAAGACTTCTAGTGATGTGGCACTTTCCCACTGACAAATGTAAATGAACCATCATCTAAAATTTCACCTCTTCAATTAGACTAAATGCTAAATAAAGGGTTTTTTGCCAGTTCAAATTTCCATAAACATAAACACATCAATTACCATTTTATTTTTCTTCAATTTAAAGAACAAATTGTCATCACTCCCCGACTTTAAAAAGAAAATATTTTTTCAAGTTTCATGATTTATCCTAAAATCCTATAACAATGCACAATTAATCTTGCAAAAATAAAGAAATGTGTTTCAAATGGCATCTTGATTTCTTGACTGAATGAGAATTGATTTTCATGAAATGTATGTAAAATAAGCAACTATGTGTAACCAATAAAAGAAAAATTCAACTGTACCAACTTTGCAAGGGCAGTGTTTACAGAATTAAGGTTACCCTCTACTAATACATATGCAGGTTTGTAATTATTATAATTAGTGTGAAAGAAGCATTCAGAATGATGCTCAAAACATTTTGTTGCAGTACTGTGTAGGTTTTCACTAAATCACATTACCCGCATCTCACCCAGGATAGAACATTTCTGACACAATATTTCATGTCTTCAAAACAAAAACCATTAAAAAGAAAAAAGAAACTTGAGAGTGCTGGAACCATTCATGTGGAAACCATGATTCTGTTTCACTATGCAAAAGAGAATTTCACTTTTAAGACTTCCCTGTTTTCACCCATAACACTGTACAGAACATTACGACAGGTACTGTTCATTATATTAATGTAAAACCAGCTAAGTAGTCAGTCATTAGCATAACTGTTCTCTCCTCAACAATACAACCTCCTATTAAAAAGGGGAGAGAAAAGAGGAGAGAGAGAAAGAAGCTCTTTACAATTCAATTAGCATTTTATTTTTTATCATTTTGTTTATTGCATTTCACCAAGAGTAGGAGTTTGACCAGACATACACAATTGAGCAGAATAGATTCGCCTGACTTGGTAAATAATTTCGGGCTTCCCACCACGTTAACCCTTCTTTACCAACTGCAAGACAGACAGAAAGGAAGAAAGAAACATGAAGATTTAGCATTTGTTTAAAATGTGAAACCTTGGTGCAACCTGATCCTACCTGCCAATTCTCATGCATACCAAGCCCCCTACTAATTGCTGAAGCTATAATACATACCCATTTAATTTGCATACAAATATACAAATATAAAGTTTGCATAAATTAAGTATCTTCTACTTTAACAGGAGTGCTACAGTGGAATCTATCAAGCAAAGCTACCCTTAATTTAGGCAGGTGGGGGGGGGAGAAGGAGTAGCGGAAGGAAAAGGACCATTAAACATTTGCTATTTCTCAAACCTAACCTGCTTAATAAGGACATACTACACATTACTAAAACTAATTGTGTGTGTATGTGTGTGCGCACACAAATGCACAAATTGCTGTTTCTTTTCAGTTTAGCTTTTAAAGAAAAACCCGGATGAGATCAATACTGATTTATAAATTCTTAAGCCTATCTACATGCAGTCAAGAAGATACAACACCTTGCCTGTTATTTTCTAAAACATTTGTACATTGTGAGATTTTAATAATACAAGGCTGAGAACGTCGTTACGGAGAAATTTAAGCACATATTATTTTTTTCTGCAGCAGGTATTGGAAAGTGCAAAATCAGCACCACCAGAATCATTTGCAGCACTAGCCTGTGGCTTTGCTTTCTGCTGCTTTTCTTTTAAGAGTTAAAAATGTGGTTCTGTCTTTTCTTCTGGGTTTGGGGAGTGGATGGGTTGGGGGAAGGGGGTATACGTGCAATGTGTACCGACTAATGTAATATTAATAAGCAATTAAAATATGGCAAACTTACTGAACCAGTTTACTCTTAATCAGACACAAAGAAAGCAGTCAGATTATGACAAGATATATTCAGATTCTTGTTCTGCTAAACACTCATCTAGAGGGTGTCACTTTATTCAGAACTGCAGCCTTTACAATACTTGTAAAAGTTTATTTGCTTAAGTGTGCTGTATTTCACACCTATCACAGGTGCCCTCATTTGTGCATCAGAATCTAATTTACACTGGCTGTGCTGATCTGTAATGAGAAAACATCAGATGCTCCTTTTACAATCTTGCTATTCGCTGCTTTACTTCTAATGAAGACACGTTCCAACCAGCAAGCTCTCTGCATGTTAAAGGTCAAAACACTTTTTTAAAAAGATGCCTCGCAAAATGAAAGCAAACGGGAAAACCCTAGAAGAAATCCTTCACATAAAGGGGTGTGACAATTAAGAGTAATTGTGCAAAATAAAAAGGCTACCTTTCCTAAAAACGTGTGAAAAATTAAGCTGCCACTACTGATACAGGTTATATTGGGGGGGGGGGATCAAAATTTAATGTATTCTCCCCTGTGTCATCTTGTTTTGTCAAGACATCAAATAGAATTGGAAAGTACAAAATAACAAGCCCTTGAGAAATCACAGAAACCGACCTTTTTGATGATGTTGGTTTACCTTGTTCTCAGTTATTTGAACAATGATGTTTTAGATTTAAGGGCAAGATAGAGAGCTTAAAAATTAGAACATGCTATCAGCTATTGTTTGGATGTCCTTAAGTTTTTCCTTTAGAAAAGGTAATATAACATCTTACCAAACCACTGAAAGGAACTCCACCTCAAAAACCTGCACAGAATAATTAGCAATAATGGATGCTTGTTCAACGCTCATTCAAATTTCTCCCTCACCCCATCAAACACAATACGGACAAGAGAGGAAACTGCACTGGAAAGGTTAACAAAAACAGGCTACAGTACTTCATATAACTACTTGATTCCATTTTATATAAAAACAGACACATCAGGCAGCTTTACAGATAATGAGTACGTTACCCCCCTCCCATCCTTCCTCTGCTCCTCAACTCTTGAAAACAAATAAATAAACCTAGGGCCAAAAAAGGGGGGGGGGGACACCTTATAAAAATAAAGGGCATTTCAAATGAATCCTGAGTTTCACAGCAAAGCTAATTTCCAGCAACACAGCCCTGCTTTCAGTAAAACAAACAAACTGCTTACAGCCGGCCAAGCTTCTCACCAAACACTATCAAGTTGAGACTGCGGGTGTCAGAACTTTCCCACAATCGAGCCACGCAGGTGTGGATGGGGGTGGGCAGGCTGGGATCCCACTCTTTATCTCTTTATTTTCCCAAGCACAGTGGTGGGGGGTGAGAGAACAGATCACAATGCTTACCTATCAAGTAATAAACATTTCCTCGAAGAAAAACTAAGGTGTCTCTGTCAAGCTAAAAAAAAGCTGTTGACATTGTGCCTCTCTTCCTCTGCCTCTTCACTCTATAAACTTTTAAGTTCAGCAATACTTTCTTACCTCTGAACCGGACTAAGAGTTCGCAAGCATCTCCCCCAAAGTATCAGCCTGCTGCACTGTAAACAGCTACCCATTTATACTTCCAGCACATTAAAAAGAACCAGAAATATAATGGGAAGAAACATGGGGTTTTCCCTATGTATTTCTAGGTAGCAGCAACTCCCAAAAGCAGACTGCTCAAGAAGGTAAGTAAATTATTGCATTAACACATTTGCTCTGTGTCTGTAACATACCAATTTTGTCTGCAATATATAATCAATAGCCTTCACTGTCAATATAGACACACAAGTTATCTATTTTGCTTTACTTGTGAACATACCTGAGGAAGCACCGCTGTGTATATGACCATCTGCAATAATAACAACAAAAGAAAAGAAAACCTGGCCACTTTTCAGCAATTGTCTATTAAAACTGAATAATGGTGATGCTACCCATTTCTATAAGGCTGCTTAATAATTTTCAGGAAGCCCTGAATTTCAGTGAGGAACAGAGACGACGTACATAGGTGTGATGGTGTACTAATTTAACTGTCCTGGCACAGATCATCTAAATTTTCCCTCTTAAGATGTTCCGATTTTGAAAAACTGCAGGCAGAGTTCGCATCATGCTATCAGGCAGACAACTGTGTGAAAAGCTATAGAAAGTTATGATCTCATGTCAGTTTCATTGCATCACTCCGATGCTATTGGGCATGGCATCTCCTAATTCTCCTTATATTACGGGGGGGGGGGGTGAGAGAGAGGGAAGGGGGTAGGGTAGGGGGACTGGGATTAAAAAGCAATGTGTATTTAAAAAAAATAACCAAAACTAACAAATGGCGAACAAAACCTCAGAGAGAGAGAATAACTCCCTATCATAAGCTTTCTGATGATTTATGGTTTACTAACTCAGCAAGGTTACGCAACACTGCATGCCTTTTTAGATGCATTATTTGAGCCAGTTGAGATTTAATTAAGATCATAGCCTCCAAAATCCCTGTCAAATGAAAAATTCACAGAAGACAATGCACTATATATCCTCATGCAGATAGTCTCCTCTCCACGACTCTGGAATAACATAAGTTAATCCTTGTTTCTATGGTGGCAGACAAAAGTTGACTAATTTTGTTTTCTTTTGACGCTTGTGTTGTTTTCTGGTTTGTGTCATGAGATCATTCCTTAGTAATGGGGCAGAAGGGGGTGGGGGCAGTGGGAGTGAAAGAATGAGAGGGCAGTGGGAATTTGCAGAAATGTGTCCCAATACAGCAGGAGATAGATCTTGACTTTCTCGCAGCTCTGCTGTGATGTCATCATGTTTTCACTTAATTAACCCCTGATGGTACAGGCAGCATTTTATGGTACAAGTCCATTTCTGACAGTGTGCTGGCAATGGGCATATATATATATATATATATATATATATATATATATGCAATTAACTATGTTGTATTGGCAAATAAAAATCAACAAGAAAAATATCTGAAAGGTTAAATCAGCCAGCAGCCGTTATTTCATTATTTATTTAGTAAAAGCATTCATAGCACCCATCCCTTCACTGGAAGGTCTCAGGGATGGAAATAGACAACCAACAAAATGAAGTTAACAATATAAACTAATGCAATAGTTTAGGGCAAAACAAAACAAAAGACAATAAAAAAGAAAGAAAAAGAAATCCACAATAAAATCACAGATCCGTAAAAGCTAGTGGCAATCTCCTAATTTCAAACTTTCTAACCTGGGGCCCCTTCCCCAAGGCATGTCTCAATTTTATATGTTGAGAAGCACACCATGCTAAATGAGGTTCAAACCCCCTGATTAAAAGCATTACTTTTTTCCCCACTGGGATACGTTTTTATCCCTAAAAAGGTTTATCTGTGCAACGAATGCAGGCCTGGAATTTTTAAAGTGTTATTTTTAAATGGAGGCTCACAGGCAAAGAGTTTACCTCTTGCAGACATATATTTCTATTTGCATTATCTTAATATCTTTTTGCTTATCTCAGGGTTTAAAAATGACAGGTGCTAGCAGTCTTTTGTTTGACAGGCCCCTACACAAATAACTGTCTTGCCTGAAAGGGCTAATGCACTACTAATGAACAATAAATCAGCTTTGATTATAAAGTGTCAGGCCAATCAGTTTTCAGTTCAGCTCTATCGCATCCTAGGCCAAATCAGCTATACTGTTTGGACAGGGTTTGTTTTCAGATTTACATCCTTATCAATGCAATTTTGGAGAGGACCGGGAAGGCAGTATGATTATTTAAAGCTGCCTAAAACAGAATGTTTATCTGTTTCTTGAAGGGAAGCTGCAGTAGTAGAAGAGCAGCATTGCTTCAAGAACAAATATCCCACATTGCTACAAGGGTAAAAATATATCACAAAGCGCTCATACGTTTAAGCCACCCATCTATACATGTATCTGCTCAGTGTACATATATATATTTTCTGTTCAATCTGAACTCGAAGTGGGCAAGAAACGTAAGTGTATTACATTAAATCTACTTAGAACCTGACCGTGAATAGCCCATATCACTAATTGTGCTGGAGCTGTTACATAAGCTTACAAGGCACTTATGTGAATGCATTTATGTTTGTATCTTGCTATCTAAACACAGATTTTTTTTAGATGTTTCAAATTTAGACCCACTATATATATATATATGACATTTCCATGTTTCCTACAAATACAGCAATTTATGCCACTTTAATAATTATACATCAACAGCCCTTTAGCTTTTCTCCAGAAACAAATCTTATTCATTTAGAACAAAGAATATTTCCTGCTCATGAAGCTTGCCTTCACTATTTTTTTTAAATGCAGCATCTTCAGAACACTGCTATCTATTTCTAAAACAGCGCTTTACATTTAAATCCACTTTCTGCAAACTTTCCACAAACGAATGCCTATTTGACCTATTCAGCTCCTCTCCTCTCTCAACTATGCCAGGTATGAAAGAGTTAATCTCAAAGAGGAAGCATGTATGTGCACTTTGCTCTAAACTAACCACCCACTTCCTAACAGTTCCCTCCTCCCTACTACCACCACCCCTTAGAAAAATAATCTCATTTTGCAGAAAAATTCAGTACAGCAGGACTGACACTTAGCTTAGTTACAGTTAGATCCAGTTACACTTATTTCTTCAGAACACATTAATACCAGTCAGTGTAAAAAAACAACACACCTTCCCATACTTAATTTCACGTGGCAAATTGACTGGCAAGTAAAATCAAACACAACTGTGCCTGGCACAGCATTTTACAGATCTGTAGTTTTACCCCTTCCCTTTCTTTTTCCCAAAATACTATGAAGACATCCAAGCCACAAATACTGCAAAGAATTCTGTAAAAGTAAAAGCAGCAACAGAGAAACACTAATATTTCTGTAGATTCTCTTAAAACATCTTCAGTAAACTGTCCACAATCACACAGTATTCTCTTAAATCTAACTCCTCACGAAGCTTTGCACTTGCTACAAGAGAGCAGTACAGTAGTAAATAACAGAGCATGCATTGCTTTCACTCCCCCCCCCTTCAAAAAATGTTCCCAAATCTTTCCCAAACTTCTGGATATGGAGAAAAGCAGGCCTGCACACTGTCTCTTTCTCTCTCCCACCCCCAAAAAAGTCTGTTTTTTTTAAAAGCACCTCCATAAAACTCTTGATCAAGAAGTTGGCAAACGACAGATTTCAAGTTTAAAAAAGAAAACGAAAGAGAGGGAGGGAGAGATAGGAAAACAGCCCTTGCAAAATTGAAGACCATTATTATAACTGTGCATAAAGTAAGGTTTTTCTCTTAAGAAGAAAATCGTAAAATCAATCATATTGACAAACCTGACAAACTCCATTTAGCTGCCACCACCACAAACAGAGTGCTGGGCCATGAAGCTTCTATTAAAGCCTTGTTGTACAGTCTCTAGCTTCCTCAGGTTACAGACAGATTGCACGCACAAGGGTGCTCCTGGGCTGACAAGATGCAAAACTACCCAATCAGCCACGCCCTTCTCCACCAATCACAACCAGCCTCTAAACATAATCAGTTCAAACACCCCTACACAATGGGCCTCCTCTCTCTCTCTCTCTCTCTCTCTCTCTCTCTCTCTCTCTCTCTCTCTCTCTCTCTTTTCTGACAGCAGGTGAAATAATGCTTTTGTGAAATAACGCTTTTGTCTCCAACGCAACTACAGTTAATTGCTGTTAACCCTTTGACCCGACTGTGTTTGTATCTGCGCGCTAAAAAGCAGGGCAAAGAGCACACACTTACTCTTAATCAAAAGACCTCTTCCGAACTATTTCTTTTTTTCTCTCCACACACACACCCCACAATCCGAAGACAATCCCCCCACCTCACCTTCCCAAAACAAAAAGCAAACCAACAACCCCTCTATTTACTAACAGAAAGCATCTTACCAATCTAACCTTTAAAGAGCAATTTTGTTCGGCAGAGGCTACATGACACTAGAGAGCAGCAAGCTAACGCAAAGGCTTCACAACAATCAGCTCAAATTGGATAGGCCAAAAAAGAGATAATTACATGCTGAGGAGGAGGGTGGGTGGGTGATTTTGTGCTGCAAAACAGTCTTTCCGGGTGGGGAATGTAACTTTTACCCCCTCTTATGCAAAATTATTATCACTGTTCTTTTACCAAACTCTAGTCTTTTGGAGTTTTTTTCTGCCTCGCACAGATTATGCATGACAGGATTTGTATGCGCCTGTATATATATATGTACGTGTATATTTTCTTCCTCGCACACAAACACAAATAGCTCTCCAACGAGAGTTTGCGCAAATTATCAATCTGCCCTGCCTATGTAGGGAACTGCAACTCACCCCTTCTAAACAAAGCAAAAGGAAATGAATCACATACTAGGGAATGATAATATGTTAAAATGTACTCACAATACACAAATATATCTGTTATATCCCGCAGATCAGTATTTTCAAAATAAAAAGAGTTTTATCAACCTGTTGTTAAGGCTGCCAAACAAATATTTCTGAACTTGGTAGCAGATGATGACTTGGTCTGTGCCGGGACATTTGCGATACTTGGTTTGATTATTCTGTGTAATTAATGCAGAACAATCACTCAATGTGTCAAATATCCAAGAAGAAAGAAATACTATTTTGCCTTAATCATTAATCCAACCGGAATGAAAATACTGGTCTCTCTTTTTTGTTTTTTATCCATGGAAACTGTAACATAAATATATTTCCACTCAACCAAGGGCATTTAACACTAGATTGGTTCATTTCTTTTCAATGTTATCTACAAAGAGGGGCCAATCTGACTTTTAATATATATAATTGAAGAAACTGTGTGCAGTTTGCAGCTTTTTCAGTTATTTCCTTAGCACATAACTGAAAAAATTAAATGGACTAATTACCATTAGCAGTCACAAATATGCATTATTTACAAAAGCAAAGGACAACAAACAACAAATGGTGGGAGGCTGCTCACAAGACAAAGGATCCAGCTCCCTGACAACTTGTGATCTTGTGATATGGATTGCTTTCTGTTGCTTGAAGTGTTTTTGTATTAGATAACAAATTAATGGAATGTTTTGTCCAGGTCACTAAAAAGTTGACCCCCCGCAACCCCAGTTATGAATATTTACAAGATCTTAAATCTGCCAGAAGGAACCTCCATGAATGAGAAAGATCCTGGCTTTTAAATCAATAGGCACAAGTCAAACGATAAATCTGGGTATCAAGAACATGGGATCTGATTGTAAATATCGCACAACCTTCTTTGCAAACTGCACATATTATTTAAACAGAAATTATAGAGAGAATAATGATGGGGGTTGAAGTGAAATAATAATACCTGTTTATTTTATATCCTTAGAGGCTGCAGGTGTTTGAGTGCCTAAAGGTGTTGGGAGGGGAAGGAGGGAGATGGGGGCTATTTAGTTAACGCTTTTCACAGTATTTCCACTTGCAGATCTCAGTTTTGCTACTCTGTGGTAACTGTGCCTCTTAGATTCATGATCACATAACTACCTTGTGGCAAACAAGCTAGCAGTATGCATTTTAAAATATTGTTTATACAGTATTCTCCATGGTAAAGTGCTCTGTAACTCTTCCTTACCACAACTTGATGTGATACAGCCTTTCAACTCCATGTTATTGATAGAGAATGTAGTCGAAATTTCAGAATGTGGAAATGCGGTACACATATGGTACAACACACCTCAATTTCAGGAGCAGAGGCTATTATTCTTCCTCTTGCACTATGTTGACCCACAAGGTTCACTAAGCTACCTCGCAGGACTGTTGTGAAGATAGAAATGGGGAAACCAAAAATGAAATTATACCTTAATGTCACAACTTATGTGCATTTAACTTGTGCACATTCAGCTTTGTGCATTTGACAAAAAATAAGAAATAAATAAAAATAGGGCAAAAAGAGGATGGACATCTAGGGAAAAAAAGACTTTGGCAATCCCACCTACCACTGTATTTGCACCACTGCAGTTTTGACTAGACACGATTTTAGCTTTATGCTCTATCCCTGGAACCCTTGTAAGTTGAGAGTCGCTTGTATACGCACAAAGGTCAGGACTTAGGACTACTGAATAACTGCAGCACAATTAGGGCAGAATATGGGAATCAAGAATGAGAGCCTGAAAATGGAACAAACCACACATAAATGGAACTTTCCTCTTTGCACACACCACAGTATCCTTGAACTGAAGAAGGGGAATTTCCAGCATACTTACAATCTATATTTACTAGTGATGCTAAGAAATCTTAAACAGCATGGTCCCAATTTATCTAAGTGACCTCCTTCACCTTCTTTTGTATCACAACACCTAAAATTCACCAAGGAACCATCTTCAATTTTCATTTTTGACAGCTAAGTGGCTTTATTTCTTTACCCAGGACTTTTTATTTCATAGAAAACCCATCTACTTACACATGAACACAAGGGGTATTTTAAGGCATTGTGGGGAAACTGCTGTGTTGAAAAGGTCACTCCAGGTCTGCTTTGGGCTCTCTGGATGCCGCAGTCCTGCATATGCACACAGAGAAGAGCAAGCTGGGGCTGAATCTAGATTTTCTGAGGAAGGAGGCTGGCTTGTTGGTTCCAAGGTGGATTGGTTGGTTCGGGTGCTGTTTGCCTATTGTGGTGCTTGTAATGGTCTATGCTGTGCTGCTGGTGGGAGGAAGATAGTGGCATCTTTTGTGAAGCATAAACTTGAGAGAATTTGTACATGAGAAGGAAGGGTTTGTAAGTGAGAACACACCCAGCCACCACCATGACTCAGAAGACGAGGAAGCAGAAAGATGGAGGCAGAAAAGAGGGGATTGAGAAAAAAGCTTGGCTCTACTAACCTGTGGTTAGTAACGTCCATTTATAGAAAAAAAAGAGTTTCCACCCCTGCTTCAAATTATAACCCTTAAGCTAATATTCTCTCTAGATTGAAAATAAATATAATAACGAGTTCATCCATCACTTTCATCTTGTCCAGGATCAACTGTTTCCCTTGCATTTCCATCCATTGGTCACGCTGGAGGCGGACCATGACAAGAGATGGTTTTTATGTATAACACAAAGATATGTGGGAAGATATGTGGGAGACAAAGATATGTGGGAAGATATGTGGGAGGGATTTCAGGAAAGGTAGGTCTACCATGGCCAAGATGGAACTTCCATGTTCCAAGGCAGGGTACTTGTGAGTAAGCAAGTACAGGGGACAAGCACCAGGGGCTAGACACCACAATAATGTACCACTACATAGAAGCATCTGCCTAGCTACCATTGGGAACAGAATGCTGCATGACAATGACGACAAATAATTGGTTTTATTTTGGGGCAATAAGGTATTTCCAAAGGTAGGGATAGCTATTAATTTTGGAGGGGATATATTATACACAGATACACAGACGCAGATCCCTCTACATTCTGGTGAGTCCCAACATACATCCTATTTCTATTGTAAAGTGGATTTCTTGTCGGTTTCTTTATTTTTTTCATTTTGCGTGTAAGAGGAATTGCCGTGTATATTTTTATTGCTTGGATTATTATAACTTGCTGTTTTGTCAGTACTATTTACAGGTTTATCCCAATAGAGTGTGAAATTAACATTCTCTAAAACTGGATCAGGTAAGCATTCATAATGCGGCACAGGCTCAGCTTCAAGTAGTCCATGTTTTATTGCCAACTGTCTACAATACAATTTCTGTAGCTTGATTATACCTCGACACAATCAGAATGCACAAAGGCAGCACATCCAGTGGTTTACATGATCCATGGTTTCCATATTTCTGACACAGACCTGATTCCAAAACCTTGGTAATGTGTTCTTAAAATTATCTACAAGTGTGACATTATCCCCAGTTGTAAGATTTGTTGGACATTAATGGAATTCAGCGATACTAAGTGATAAGAAATACAACAACTATTTAGGGAAAGGGTGAGCCATTTGCTCTCCTTCCAAATCTTCAGGCAGAATTCACATAACTGAATACATAGTATAAAAGACACATGGATTATAACACGCATGCACACATAAAATATGTATGCAGTGCATAAACACATTTATACAATTGATGACAGTTGTGGAACACTTAATAGTAATTTGGCAAGGCAATGAATCCTCATGCATCCAAATGGTGTTGGGGACATTCTAAATGTTTGGATAAGCCACAATTCAGATAATAGGTCACCTTATTTAAAGAGAGAGAGAGAGAGAGATTTGAAGCTACACAAGCCACCCAAATATAATTTAGATAATGAGAATATGAGTAACCCGGGTTCACAAATTGAGTTTTTCTGATGTTCCGGTAAATATTATTCATGTAAGATGGTAGTCATAATGAAATAGGAATATGGTGAATTGATCAACATGAGATTTATTAATTTGCTTTTGCTCAATCTAGTTTTGCTTTTCAGCAAGAGACAGCAATGCAGGCTTGCATTAATGTAAACTACTCTGATTACTATAGATAATGTACAGGGTGTTCCTATGGTCATGATACCCCACAGCACCTCAGAATTACCACTATAATGGGGGCCCACACTCTGCTCTGCTCTGCTGCTGGTTACTGCTGCTGTTGACAATCATTTACCCACTCTCGCCAGACATGTTCCTTTAGTAGCTCCCCACCATGTATCAAAGCTGAGTGGTGGCTTGCCTCCCTCCCATCAAAAAGGATTGCTGCTGTCCGCTGGGCAAACATGTCCAGGAGGAGCAGGTGAGTGATTGACAGAAGTGATCGTAAGAAACTGCAATGGGCAGGGGAATGAGTTTGCCAGCCTTTTCCTTCTTGCAGGGGCCCTGTGCCTTTGAAAGCTTCAAAAACAAACAGAGGAGCAACTGAGATGTACCCAATCATTAACATGTGTTTTGAGTTGATTCATACATGAAATCAAAGATGTGTAGTGTTATAAATTGTGTCTCTTGATACATGAAATCAGTGTTCCCTGTATAGGGCACTTATGGTGATATATTACGATTGGATGCTAAACAAGTTGGGGTCTAGTTCTCCACTGGCGTGGGGAGGAAGGGAGCATCTGTCCGGGATTCTCCTTATTTGCCTTGGTGGTGGTATTTAAAGTTATGCCACCTGTTATGCAGCTGTAACGTAAAGTTGTCACGGGGACTGGGGCAGACCCATGAGAGAGTGCAGGATTAAGGCTTCTCCCACAGGGCTGGGAGCTTTAGGTGTGGAGTCAAGGACACACCTCTCTGTTACCTGCCAGAGTTATTCCGGGACTGCAAGCCAGAGCAGAATCTTCTCCCATGTTGAGATTACAGAGATGGATCAAGAAAATAGCAGCATCAAAAAGGGAGGAAGGCATATAAGATTGGATGCTTTATTTGCACAAGGTTTAACATAACAACTGTGGCTCCATGGTCCATGAAGGATACAATGGGTGACAACATCAAACCATTCAGCCTACAGATGAGCACACCACAGGAATCTGCAGTATAAGTACAGATTTAAAATGTTTCTGTTTACAGAGGAAGGATGGAATTATTTCAGTGATTGCAAATGGTAGCATATATTACTTCTGGAGGGTATTGTTTATTGATCTGTGTCTTCTTTTATCAAGGGATTTCATTTCTGGTGAAACAAGTCATAATGAAAACCCTAAAGAATAATATACTCTGTTCATCCTAAAGAGAAACCAAACAGATAGCTGTAATACAAGAATCCCCCTGCTACCTATCTATTTGCCTGGTTCTGTGGTTATAATTGACATGTCTGGGTACTTCATCCGTGGGGCACTGAAGCAGTTAACTCCATATTAATTTTATTTGTGTCCACATTATGATAAAGTCATCATTAAAATAAGTGTGATGGGAGTTGTTGTTATTTATATGCAGTGCACATTTGGCTTAAAGGTGTCAGATATTTTTCTTCTTTGTACTGCACAGTGGTTTACATTTCTCTTAATTTAATGCAACATTTTTATAATGGCAGTGTTACTGGTTAATTTATATATGCACAGCAGGAAGTGTCAACATTCAGGTGAGTGATGAAGATGATAGTACAAGAGCTCTGGAAGAAGCTTCAGAAAAAATTATTGTTTTTCTCAAAGCATACAGTTATTAATAATGAATCAAATAAATACTATTTTATATATAATTGCACCTGACATCTTTTTATAAATAACGATTGGAACATTTTTGCCCTATCTTTTGTATTTGACTGATCTTAATTAACTGCTTTCTTCTTGCTTAATAAATTGTAACTTTAGTTTCCATCAGAAAGAAAAATTGATGCATTTTTATACCAAGAGGTTCTGATCCAACGATTTGCTGTAGGGAGAAAATTATTTCATGCATGCTTGAACTGAATGCAGTCAGTTACATATAAATGTGGTAGCATTTCTATCATATAGAAGGATGAGCCTAATTGTTATGATGAAATCACTATCAGTGCTGGCATTAGGCAGTGTGGTGACCTAGGTGAAGGATTAAAATTGTGCACTGCCACAAAAGGAACTTCTCAGCCAGGTTACCTCACCTCATCCATCTCATAAAAGCCATGAGGCTCTTGAAGCTCCAGTAGGACACCCACCCTCACAAGCTGACACCTAGGAATGTCATAGTGATCCACAAGGATTGATTTCTGATGTGGAATACTGTTGTTCCTCTGGTGCACAATTATACTGAGCTTTCCTTATGTTCCGATTCAATCTAATTTATTTTGAGCCAGAAAAGAAATTGGCAGCTAGCTGCAAACTCCAACAAAACTAGGCAGAGAGGATGAAAAAGAAAAGAGGTAGAACGTGCATCTAAGCGCTGACACTGTAGGAAACCCTGTACCGCTTATGACCCCAGGTCGTCACAATATTGTCAGCACAACACTCCCCTCAATGGGATGCGCATTCTGATGTGCATCCACAGCCATACAACTAGTCAACACAGGTGCATGAGCCCATCATTATAATGCACATTGGTTTGTGCAGCTGCTTTTTTAGCACCCCATACCCTCAGCCACGTAAATTGTTTGGGAAAGCGAGCACATCTGAGCTACTCAGCTGGCATCCGGTGGAAAGGGTGCTCCTGAATAGTCTGGTGACTGCTTAAGAGAATCAGAAGTATAAACCTCTTTGAGGGGAGAAAGGCACAGGTTCCATGCACACCCATCCTTCCATAAATACCATTCCTCAGCTTTCCCTGTCTCCTGGGTGTCTTACGCCCCTCTGCATTTCTAGGGCTAGCCATGGCCCTATGATGATGATGATCATCATCTGCTGCTGCTGACCTACCCACACTTCACAGCCTTTCCCAGGACCTTTTCTAAGTTTGCGGAGGGTATCTTGCCTATTAACTACTTAATTCTTTCTCTTTGAATCTCATCTGACCTCTATCTTTCCCTGTATGGTTCCAGAACTCCAGAAGGATGACCACCACTGCAGTTATGGGAATCTGTTGATAATCTCAGCATGGGCGTAGCCAGGATTTATTTTAGAGGGGGCAAGCTTTATGTTTAGGGGGCAGAACCGAGTTATCTGTGACATAATTGGTCAGTTAGTTAAGTATTTTTATTTATTTACTTGATTTGGGGGGTGGGGTGGATGAGCTGCCCTCCTACCATGCCCATGAATCTCAGCCCCAGCCAGAGTTTCTCAAAGCTTTCCTCTTTTAAAGAATCGCAAGCAATTTTACACAATCCATTAATATGTTTAGGCGGGTCAATATTTCTATCCTTCAATTTCAGGTAAAGGGTCAACTCTACCAGGTTATACATAAAGGTGAAAAGGTAAAGGACCACTGGACGGTTGTCCAGTCAAAGGCAACTATGGGGTTGCAGTGCTCATCTTGCTTTCCGGGTCATGTGGCCAGCAGGTCTAAACTGCTTCTGGTGCAACGGGACACCGTGACAGAAACCAGAGCGTACAGAAATGCCGTTGACCTTCCCGCCACAGCGGTACCTATTTATCTACTTTCACTGGCATGCTTTCAAACTGGTAGGTTGGCAGGAGCTGGGACAGAGCAACAGGAGCTCACTCCGTCACAGGGATTAGAACCACTGACTTTCTGATCGGCAAGCCCAAGAGGTTCAGTGGTTTAGACCACAGTAATGCTGCCCCCTCTTCTAAAGTCATATGTTAGGAGAACAAGGAGGGAGGCATGATTTTTCGATTTGTTTTTGCAATCCCCCCTCCTCCCCTTCCTTAAATCACAATTGCAGTGTAGGAAATGGTAGGTGGAAATGATGCCTGTGAAGAGTTACAGGTGCTGTGGAGAGGGCGAAATGTCTCTCATCATGCCCATAGCCAGAGGTAGGTGGGGGTCCTTTCCCTGATCCTTCCAATCAGTCTCTCAGCCTGACCTTCCTAACAGGGTTGTTGTGAGGAGAAAATGGGGAGGAACCTGCATGCCACCTTGAGATCCTTAGAGCAGAGGTGGGATATATATATGATGCTGCTGCTAATGCAATTTTATTTAGTATGAATCAGCACTCCAAGACCCTCAAACCATGTGTTGGGATCACAGCAATCCTCATGGCAAACCATGCTAGTCAAAACAGGGAAAAGCACCAACAGGGACAGCACAAAATTCCGCCTTGATATGTACCTGACTTTTGTAGGCGCTGATGCCTGAATTTCTGGCTTAGCTGATAGCCTGTGAAATCAGCCCTATGGAAAACACCTCCTGAATATGCCCTTTGTGCCTTTTGTTTTTTAAAAAGTGCAGTCCTGTGGTCTAGAAACTTGCTTTCCTTAAAATGTAGCCTACGCTGGTTGGTTGACCAGAAACTTTGCTGGAAGTCAAATTCCCAACGCATATGCACATGTCCCTGCCCTTCACCGGAGGAAAGCATTTTGGCAAACACTGCCATCTACTGGCTACTGCACTTAAATTTACTAAGCTGCCTCATCTAACCAGCGAGCGGAAACAAAAATGTTTTATGTAATTAACGAATAAGTGAAAGGTATAAATGGTGGCCGCGTTAAACAGAAATAGATAAAGAAATTATCCAGGGAAACATGAGGCCTTTTAATGCAAAAGTGTGCATTAGTCTATTATATGACTCTCTTGCACACAGCATGGAAGTGCCAAACTATATATATTAGCTTGTCTAGGAGAACAACCTGTATAACTGCTGGGCATCTTGCTGTATTTTCTCACTCTCCTGGGAATGTATGTCGGCATATTTTCAATAAAACACCTTCTTAGCAGTAATGGGCCACTGTTCTCATTTCAGTGGTCCCCAAGGTTTCGTGATACAGTATATTTAGCTGACTTGCAGTTCAAATTCACCTCCAGCATAAAAAAAAAATGCTTAAAAATATACAGTCATAAAAACGCTTCCACACCTTTTTAAATGCAAAGAGAAGAGAGAACATTAAAGCTTTCTAAATGAAAGAAAATGATAGTTTGCATTGTTTCATAAATAGATGTTCTGTGATGCAGCTTGTGAGGTGAGGTAAGGACTACACAGTGTAAGATACAAGACTGCACTAGAGTTACTCATGACACACAACAAGAGAGGAATTTCTGAAAGTAGTGCCTGGAGACTTCAGTATTCATTCATAAGTTAATGGGTGTCACAATAGCTCCCCATGTACCGTATCTAAAAATCAATACAGCAACGGAAGACAAAGAAATATAGCTTCATAACCCCAAATTTTCTTACTCTAGAGTAGTCCTGAGGATAACTCCACTAACTTTCATGGGATTTGTCCAAGATAATAGTTCTAAGGTTAGCTATGGCTACCTCTAAGGTTAGTCGACTATTGATAGTTGTCACATTTTCTAAGATATTCTTTGGAACAAGTTTTCCACAAAAGACAACACATTGATGGCAGTGAATAAAATTGCTTCCTTATAGTCCTCTAATACATAGGAGAACTCTTCTGCAGTTACATCATCTCCAGTCATCCCTACGTAAAACACAACAATACACAAACCTCATGGTTGGGCTAGTCAGATTCTCCTCTTTTCCAAAAGAGGGACACTGTAAGTCAGAGCTTTCAAAATTTTTCATGTTGGTGACTTTTTGGACATGACATGCATCATTTTGTGATGCAGCAATTCAGTTTTACTTGTAAACCAGAGGTTAAACTAGCCCTTTTCCAGCCCTGGGAGGAGAATGGGGAGCATTCCCGAGACACGCTGCAGCTGACGCACGAACAAGTCACGACATGCAGTTTGGAAAGCTCTGCTGTAAGTGTAAGAAACCAGCTTTTAACATTATATCCAGGGCTGGCCCAAGACATTATGCTGCCTGAAGCAGGATGGGACCCCTCCACATACAGAAACTCACAACACCAGTGTTTTCCATCACATGAGAGCAATGTGGTAGTTCAGAGGCCCAGGACAGGCTGTCTGGAACCCACAGCTGTGCCCTCCAACAGAGGGAAATGGCTTTGGAGGAACAGCCAGGAGGCTGCTGATACCCCCCTGCCCAGTATCTGCCATCTGAGACAGTTGCTGTGGTCTAAACCACAGAGCCTAGGGCTTGTCGATCGGAAGGTCGGCAGTTCAAATCCCCACGATGGGGTGAGCTCCCGTTGTTCAGTCCCAGCTCCTGCCCACCTAGCAGTTCGAAAGCACGTCAAGTACAAGTAGATAAATGGCTACCGCTCCGGTGGGAAGGTAAACGGCGTTTCCATGTGCTGCTCTGGTTCGCCAGAAGCGGTTTAGTCATACTGGCCACATGACCTGGAAGGTGTCTGCAGACAAATGCCAGCTCCCTCGGCCTATACAGCGAAATGAACACACAACCTCAGGGTTGTCCACGACTGGACCTAATGGTCAGGGGTACTTTTACATTTTTTAGTGAGTTAAAACCACACAGTAATGGGGAAGGCAAAGGCCATTATCTCAGGATTCTCAGTATGTCCAGGAAGATGGGTGGACTACTCAAACCATTTTTTTCTTCTTTTAATGAAGAATACGCTAAAACTCTGGTTACCAGAAACTAATAAGGAGCTGTAATAATACAAATGATTAATTTTTCTAGAAAATGCTTTGCAACTTAATATACATGAGTAAAAATAGAGTGTAAATCTTGCTACCCAGCAAAAAAAAAATAAATCTTTCTTTTAATCGCTTTACACCTTCAGCATGTAATAGTTTGGAAAAGTCCTAGGATATAATTATATATCTTGGCTTGGCACGTTAATAGCTATTCCCTTCATTTACTGATTTCTTTTTTACTGGTCAATTTACTATTTTACTGTGCTAAGCTTACTGGCCTATTTCACAGGATCACCACCTTCATGCAATATATGAGCTGGGGGTGGGGAGAGGGACGGTTTGAAATCCTAGCAAGAGAACTGAAATGCAGCAAACATGTGCATGCTAGTATGGAAACCATGTGTGTATTTGTATGAAGAGGGGTGGCAGATAGGTGCGTGTAAGGAAGCAGCAAGTTCAGATGTTGAGACACAGGCAACATGCCTCCCCCCCCCCCACACCTTGTCCAGCGCACCTGTGAGGAAGAGCGCCGAAGCTCTGGCTTCCATTTTAGACTAACCACAACTTGATGTGATATATAAACCTGGACGAACTGTGGTTAGTCTCAGCTAAGGTTAGTTAGAATTTTATGCTGCCATAGCCATACCTCAGGGGGAAAGGGCCAAAGAGTCACTGCCACTGAACTGTGACCTCTGAACCCCAAATATCCAGTTTAGGAGGACAAAAGCACCCTACTGTGTGTACACAGTGAGGCACTTTTGGCACATCTCTAGTTTAGGAAGATTCGCTTCGACAAAGCTTGCAGAATCTTAAGATTTAGTCAACCTCCTATCACATTGTTTTACGTAGAGTTGGACTTCGCGCAGAGCGACCATCTGTACATCTCCTGGACTCTGAAACCCTTTGCTGATATGCAGAACTCCTTACCTAGGGTGTCTCTATCTGGCCCTGGAAATAATTATAGGGTGGCCAATGTCGCCCATACCCTCCTCAGACAAACTTGCAAATGGCAACAGAGCCACTGCTATCCTTATCATGTTACAAGGGAACTACTAATATGTTCTGAGCTATGTGAATTTTAAAGGAGGTTGAAAGAAGATGCATAGTAGTCCCACCTTGGCACACTTATATGCTTGCAATGTAAGCAGGCATACTACCTTGGCTAACATGCTACTACACTGGAGTGTGCCTAGAATAATGGTTCATTCTCGCCATGATGCTCTGTATTTTCATAGAATCGTAGAGTTGGAAAGGACCTTGAGGGTTATCTAGTCCAACCCCCGGCATTGCAGGAATCTCAACAAAAGCATCCATGAAAGATGGACATCCAACCTCTGCTTAAAAACCTCCAAGGAAGGAGAGTCCACCAACTCCCCAAGAGAGTCCACTCCACTACGGAAAAAGCTTTTACCATCAGAAAGTTCTTCCTGATGTTTAGTCGGAATCTCTTTTCTTGTGGTTCAGGCCCTATCCTCCAGAGCAGGAGAAAACAAGCTTCCATGAGACAGCCCTTTAGATATTTGAATGTAACCTTCAGCCAGGCTGTGCTTAAAGTAAGACAGATGATGTCAAAATCAGAGACCAATAGTTTATTTTGAACGCAACACAGAAAGGAACATCTGTCTGTAATACGGCCACAACTCTGAAATGAAACCAGAGTTCTTTAATAGCAGCATCTCTGACCTATGTTTTACTTCTCCTTTGTAAGGCAGCCCCCTCCAGCTGCACAGCAACTTCTAGCTTGACCCTGGGCCTCTCTTTTCAGAATTCACTGATAGAAAAAAGCAAAATGAATTGGATTAACAGTGGAGCTTCCTGTAGTGCCCTAGGCTTTAGTTGGAGAGTGACCAACGCTGCTCAGCTGCAGTGAGATCTGAGGAGCTTACAGCCCAAGGTGATAGTATGGCTGGAGGCACTTCTTGTTTTACACTGCCTCTGTGGAGAACGGCAGTTTTAGCTGTTGAAATATGGTTGCAGAGATACACCAAAATTCTGCAATGATGGGCAAAACTGGAAGAAACAAACTCATTTTTTTATGAAGCAACCTCTTGTGTAACACACAGTGATATCAATATAAACAAGCCCGAGAAGAACAGAAGCCGTTCTGGAAAATGTTCCACATTGAGCAGAAACGCAAGCATTCCTCATTAGTGTACCAGATCTGACAATCCCTAATGTTTCCTGTTGATAGATACCAGCATGTATTGACACAAGCTTCATGTGTTTCTTTTTGAGACTTGTGGTTTAGCAGTTTGTCAAAACAGGATATTATTTAAATACACAAAAGTTACCAACTGATACTCAGAAGATGAGATATGGGTGTGCCGCTTCTGCAGCTAAATTTGTAGACTGAGAAACTAATAATGTTACCCTGCTTCGTTTAAAATATTTAAAAGCCGTCGACAACCTGCTATATTTATATAATCAGCTTGGAAGACAAACATCTAAGCAAAATGACTGTCGCTTTCTATGAATTACTGAACATGTGTAATTCATTTGCCAGTAATATTGTCTGAACTCAACTCCAATTAAACAAACGAAAACACCTGCTTTGCACATATATCTTTTGGTACCTCAAGGGGAAAGATTCATCAGTGTAACAATGTTGTACAATCTGGTTCATGTGCCTGCGCTAACAATACAAATTTATTGATTTACAAAAAAATACACAGGAGATGGAAACACCATTTAATCTTCTAATGCATTTCTTCTTTTTTTGACAGAGAGAGAGAGAGATGCTTTCATAAAAATAAAGAAATGAGTTTGCTTTTATAAAAATAAAGAGATGAGTTCTCATGGAGAAACTGACAACATTCGTGACAAGTCTTAAGTAGCATATTCCTGATATCAGAATTTTGTTTTAGCAACCTGCTAGTAATGTTTTTACACAGTTCTTCAGGGATGCTAGGAAGAATTGCTGAAGGCTGCATGCTGAGAAACAGAAACAGAATGTGTGTGTGTTGCCAAAACAATGCAGTTCGGGACCAAAAGAGCAAGGGAGGCACAAATTATCTTCAGTCAGGTGCCTGATCCCCTTCGCTGTTTGGTAATAATTTATATTGCATTTTGATTATGCAAAGATGGTAGCTAACTGCAGTTCATTTTCTTAAAAAAAAACCCAAACAAAACAGATAGGGAACTGAGGCTGAGAGTGACATATGGAAGGTTACAAACAGGATTTATGGTGACTCTAGGATTTCAACCACTCAAATCAATGGACCACATTAAACCTCATGGAAGAACTGAAACACTGATGCTTAAGAGACTTTTTTGTGCACCAGAGGCATACTCAGTGCACAATACATCTGCAAGCTACACAGGCACCACGCGGATCCCTGATAGTGCAAATATCAAGCAACAGACCAGCAGGATCAGTAAAAATGATGCAGTCCTGCCACTCTATAGGATGAAGAAGAAGAAAGAGGATGAGATGCCGCCTTGCTGAGGGCCCCATAAACTTTGCAGCCAGTTCTGCTCTGGCAACCTGTCCTACCCATTTCTGTTTTAGCACAACGCTAGATAGTCAGCCATGTTGGAAGCTGTTGTCTAGATGAAACCTATGGCCAGCCAGTAGTTGTATGTGTATTTCACTAGCAGAGTCAATGATTTGGCATAGTGAGGAAGCTCAGCTTGTATGAGAGCGCATGAGTGCATATATTTCAGTTCTGGCATACAAAAAATGTGGGTAACCAAAAATGTGCAAATGCCAGCAATCTCGCTTCCAACCAGCTCCTCTGTAGGACCATGGAAAGAGAATTCAGAAAGATCCTTCATTTCCTCTTATATAGTCGTACCTTGGTTACTGAACACCCTGGAACTCAGACATTTTGGCTTCCGAATGCCTCAAACCTGGAAGTGATTGTTGCGGTTTGCAAACGTTCTTTTGGAACCCAAACGTCTGACGGGGCTTCCGCCGCTTCTGATTGGCTGCAGGAGCTTTCTGCAGCCAATCAGAAGCCACAATTTGGTTTTCAAACATTTTGGAAGTCAAATGGACTTCCGCAACGGATTCTGTTGGACTTCCAAGGTGTGGCTATACTGCATTTCACTGTGGCTTCTATCCATGCTGTGTTCCAAAATCTCAAGATTCAGACAAACCTGCATTAGAAGTACAGAGTCTACTCTTTGAGCAATGGCTCAAGCAATGTAATTTCATAGATCCTACTTCCTCATGTCTTCCATTCCATTCTTTCATCTCACATCCAACTTGGCCTTAATGCTACCTGTCAAGTTACTACCAGTGTTTCAGGAATGCTCTGTCAGAGTCTTTGTAGTTCAGCAAATTCCCATTTCCCACCCTCTAACAGCCTGTAATCAAGAAGTCATCTACCACCTCCCTGCAAAGACACTTACAGCTAACTACTCTTCATGTCTTCTTTTCAAAGTTTGATGAACACAGTCGCTGAAACGGTGGTTTTGATATAAACAAGTGCTCTTTCTGTGGCAAAAGTGGGTGGAAGGGTCACATGGCGTGTCAGCCAGTAAGTGGGTGACCTGAATACTCAAGCAAGGTCCCTTGAACAAAGTTCCAATAAGGTTTCCATGCAAGAAAGGTGATCAACTTCTGCCAACACCTACTCTATCACCGAAGAGTGATTGTGCTGAGATGTGGACTTGATATCCGCTGCATTTCCAACAACCTATTGAAAGATGATTATGACTGAGGTTATCAAATGTGCTCCTGGATAGGGCTCCTGCTTCTTTAGGAGCTCTAAGATGGGGGGAAGTTTGTAAAGTGCAACTCCTCCCATCAAGGAGTCAGTAATAATCAGAGATGTGCCTCCCAAATATCACTATGGTGTGCAATTTATCAAAGACACAGAAGCCCTGACCAGTGCCAAGTGGCACTAAGCTACTCTCTGCCTACACACAGTGCATGGAGACTGAATAAATAACAACCTTGTGCAAGCGAGGTACCACAAAGTGTGTGCTGGATCTGGCCCTGAGAAATAAGGGTTCAAATTCCGTGAAATTTCTGGGTGGCCCTGATGCAAACTAACAAACATAGGAAGTATCACATAGCTTCGGAGTTGTGAGGTTGAATCGAAAAGCCTGCCAAGTGACTGATATGCAGTGAAACCACTGTATAAACTCCTCCTGAAAAAAAGGTCTAAGGTTGGATTACGGTTTACCAGCATCTTCTTGTGTGAATCCTCTTCCAACCAATATACACTAACCGCCTATTGTATCCATCTTAACTGACCTTAATCTGGCGGATAAATCCTATATAGAATGCCCATTTTTTATTTTTTTAAAATCCCATTAAATCCCATATTTTCTGTTTCTTCTGCCCAATTCAGCTCTTACTCTCCCATCCTATCCCCCCCTCCAGCCACACCTTCAACACACTTCTCTTACCACAATTCCTGGTCAACCTGATTATCAATACAGTGGTACCCCGCAAGACGAACGCCTCGCAAGACGGAAAACCCGCTAGACGAAAGGGTTTTCCGTTTTGGAGACGCTTCGCAAAACGAATTTCCCTATGGGCTTCCTTCGCAAGACGAAAGCCCATAGGGAAATCTCCGGGACAGGGCGTCTTGCCCACTGTCCTCGGACCTCCTCCCGCCGCCAGGCTTCGGAAGGCTGCTCCGAAGCCTGGCGGGGGGCGGAGAGGTTTTTTAAAAACCCCGGGACAGCGGGGGACTTCTCCTTTGTCCCGAGGTTTTTTAAAATGCTGGCGGGCGGCAGCGAAGGCTTTGCTGCCGCCCGCCAGCATTTTAAATTCGCCCCGGACAGCGGAGAAATCCCCCGCTGTCCCGAGGTTTTTTAAAATGCTGGCGTCTTCCCCTTTCTCCCCGGACCTCTTTTGAAGCAAGGGGCGGCAAAGGGGAGAAGCGATCTTCTCCCCGTTGCCGCCCCTTGCTTCAAAAGAGGGGACAGAGGGAAAGGCGGGCGCCTTCCTCTCTCTCCCCGGACCCCTCTTGAAGCAAGGGGCGGCAAAGGGGAGAAGCGATCTTCTCCCCGTTGCCGCCCCTTGCTTCAAAAGAGGGGACAGAGGGAAAGGCGGGCGCCTTCCTCTCTCTCCCCGGACCCCTCTTGAAGCAAGGGGCGGCAAAGGGGAGAAGCGATCTTCTCCCCGTTGCCGCCCCTTGCTTCAAAAGAGGGGACAGAGGGAAAGGCGGGCGCCTTCCTCTCTCTCCCCCCGGACCCCTCTTGAAGCAAGGGGCGGCAAAGGGGAGAAGCGATCTTCTCCCCGTTGCCGCCCCTTGCTTCAAAAGAGGGGACAGAGGGAAAGGCGGGCGCCTTCCTCTCTCTCTCCCCGGACCCCTTTTGAAGCAAGGGGCGGCAAAGGGGAGAAGCGATCTTCTCCCCGTTGCCGCCCCTTGCTTCAAAAGAGGGGACAGAGGGAAAGGCGGGCGCCTTCCTCTCTCTCTCCCCGGACCCCTCTTGAAGCAAGGGGCGGCAAAGGGGAGAAGCGATCTTCTCCCCGTTGCCGCCCCTTGCTTCAAAAGAGGGGACAGAGGGAAAGGCGGGCGCCTTCCTCTCTCCCCCCGGACCCCTTTTGAAGCAAGGGGCGGCAAAGGGGAGAAGCGATCTTCTTCCCTCCGCCCCTTGCTTCAAAAGAGGGGAAGGCTGGCGGGGGGCGAAAATCTTTGTCCCCCCTGGCTGCCTTCCCGGGAGGGCTTTTAAATCGCCCCGGACAGCGGAGAAGTCCTCCGCTGTCCGGGGCGATTTTAAAATGCTGCCGTGGGGGGGGGAGCAAAGACTTTCGCCCCCCCAGCCTTCAGAAGAGGTCGGGGGACAGATTGTCCCCGGACCTGGTCTGAAGTCGGTTTCCCTAGGAACGCATTAATTGATTTTCAATGCATTCCTATGGGAAACCGTGCATCGCAAGACGAAAAACTCGCAAGAAGAAAAAACTTGCGGAACGAATTAATTTCGTCTTGCGAGGCACCACTGTATGCTTTTTCTATCCCAGGTCTCCTCTGAACAATCTGTCCTCTCCACCCCACAAGTACTGTTTTGGGCATTCTCCCATCTGCCCCCCCAGCTAAGTGGAGGTTGGGGGCACAAGGGAAGCAGAGGGGGAAAGCCCCATTACACTAGTGGAAGTCCTTGCGTGGGCATCCACTAGAGGGGCCCGTGAGTTGAATCTGGTCCTTGTCTCTCTGCCCATGCAGTTTGATTTCACCATCAGGCGACTGACAGGGTGGGCAGCAAAGCTGGTCTGCAAGTAGTGGGGAGAATAAGAATCTGGTCTGCTGACCAAATCCTGTTCCCAACCCCGTATCACAATTAAGCTATTTAAGCAATTTAGCTAAAATGTGTACAGAACCGTGTGTGTGTGTTAGAGAACCTTACTAATGCCCAAAGCTATCAAACAATAATGCTGAAAGTCTCTCACTTCTGGAGTCAGGATGTTCAGCTGCTGCAATGGCTTTTGAAACGAAACCCCAATTGCCAAAGCTAAGTGTGCTATTTCATAAGAGAGAGGGCCCCTCCAAGTCACTTGCAGGGAACTAGAAACTCAACGTATTTGCAGCTGTCACCATTGTTGGTCTGCGGCAGCTCTCAACAGGAGAAAACATTCTGAATTTCTTCCTAGGGCTGATGCAACTAAGGAAGCTGTTAAGTGAGCAACAAGTTGGAAGTTCCTTTAAAAAAAGGATGAATAGTGGCTACATCCAGCTGCTCTTTCTTATGCTGTGCAGCTGCCATCTACTGAGATGTGAACAACTTTATTGCATTCTGAAAGCAATGCATAGTATCTGTGTATATATGTGTGTGTGTGTGCGCGCGCATGTATGAGAGAGATGTGTCAGTGCCCTTGGCATACTATGCAAGATAAAAAGCTTGTTGAGACTGTTAACCCAGAAATGCATGCCACTACTATGTGTTTGTAAACAGTCATCCTAATCATGTACATGTAGTGTGGTGGTGTGGGCACCCAGGCTCCACATAACCATGCAAGGCAACATTACAAAATACATTGTTTGAGGCTGCTATGTATTACCCACGAATGAAAAACACAAGTACATGTAGGCAGACAGGCTGGTAGCTTTTGCAAGGCTGCTTTTGCTAGACGGAAATACTTCCACCTAAAGTAGACCAGAGGTTCTCTTTAACTACAGATAAATGGATACTAAAAAATATCCTGCTCATAACGGGAGCTCTTCTCTTGCTCTCTACATCATGTAGATTTGGAATGTGTTATTCATGAACCAGCCCTTTGTGTTGCCTTTAACATACAGTGGCTCTGCAGTCAACTACGAATGCAATGTCCTAATGATTTCTCTCTCCCCTGATTATGGTGAGAAGGTACAGGATCAGGGAAAAACTACTAAGTGAATCTGGAAGATGAGAGGTAAATTTGACCATGGCTAGCCAGGCACAAACATACGTCTGTTTTATACCAATTTTACTGCCATGACATCTCCCAAAGTATCCTGGGGACTGAAGTTAAAGAAAGACGTGAGAATTCTGTTAGATACTCCTGGTCCCACTCACAGAACTACACTCACCATGTTTTGTGGGAATAATGAATCAGTTTAAATCACTAGATAAGTCCAACACTGCAAAAACTGGTGAACCAAAGGAGCCAGCAATCCTCATACGTGGCTGTTAAGTGGCATGTGAATTATTCTTTTCTAAGGACTGGCTGTGACAAGTTTAAATAAATAGAGCTATACCTGAGGGCACAGGAACAAATGAAGAAGCTACAGCAAAGGGGGGCATTTTTAAAAGCCACTTAAACAAGAGGCTTATTGTTCACATCTCCAGACGAGTCAAATGATGATAAATATTGAGTACAGGAAGTTAATCTGTATCCGCACTGTTTGAATAAACATAGAGTTAAAAGGAAAATCAATGCTGAACCTTGACTCTTGCCAAGATTTCTTTTTTCCCCTTTTTACTTGCTGGTCCTTAGTCACATTGTGCTTTATTGGGGCCTTTTCTTTATACCATCTTGTCTGTCTTTCCATCTTGTCCTTACGATCTTGTCTTCCTGTGTAAATTTCTGTTCCGCAGCAAAAGGGCACAAAAAGGGGCTATAATACTGCGAAGAGTCACAAACCAATAAAGACAGGTCATTTGTGCTCTTGTCCAAAATTTAGCAGGATGCGGTCTATAACCTTTGAAGATACTGTATCCTCTATTTCAGGGCTGGGAAGCCTGTTGGCCTTCCAAGTGCTGTTGTACTCCATCTCTCATCCAGAATGGCCAGTGGATAGGGGTGATGGGAGTTGTGGGTGTGGCTCAGCACTTATGGCCACAGGCTCCCCACTCTTGCTCTATGTTCATCTCCTGTTTGCTGCTCAATGCAGCCTACTGGAAAAGCTTCCCACTAGAGCAGGGCTGCACAATGGAAACATGGCCCAGACATGCATGGTGACTAGTCCATCCCCACCTCCATTTTTTTGCATTCTCAGGAAGGCAGTAAAAAGAGGTTTATCATGCCCCACTTGGATGCTGGGTTGTGTTTGGCTTCACAAGTAGTGTAGGCCCTAAAAGAGGATAATAGTAATCACAGCAAGCCCCTAACCCACTAACAAGTCCTCATCCACTTCTCAAGCTCTCACAAAGCGCCAGCTAGAAGCTGTGACAACTAAGCAGTAGTAAATAATTCAAGTGTACAGCTTGGAGTGAACACTGGAAGGAATTATGTGTTATCTCAGTTTTATCATGCTAGTTTTTCATTCTAACCTGAAATATTGACGTTCACCTACACTGGACACCAATAACTACAGAGAAACAAAAACTTACTAGCTGATGATTTAATTGTTCATTTTCTACAGGGACAATCAGCCAGGTCGTGCATCCACAGCAGTGACCAGAGGAGGGATGACTGATGAGAGCAGCGCAGAGAGAAGGAACGCCATGGTACACCTGCAGCAGAGCAGCTGGTCATCTCCATCTGCCCCAGTTGCAATAATACATCTCTCCCATGTCGGTCTCTACAGTCCCAGCAGTCATTGTAACTCTCCAACTGTTTGACTTCACCCCCAAAGGAACACTATTCCGTTGTCTCCTGAGACAGATGGATGCCAACAACAGGTAATAGGAGACTAGAGACAACATAACTCTTTCAAAAAACTTATAGAGCCACCTCTTCCTCCCTCTATTTTAAATGGAAAAGCTGGGGTCACACTTTTATGGACAGTGGCTTGGATGAGCTGGCTGCATATTTTCTGCAATCCATATTCATATTTAGAACCTTCCTATCTTAAAAAATAGTGGCACCAAGCAGCCAATGAATTTCTTCACAGGAAGGTAAAGTGATTTCTATGCATCTCTTACTTAAATGCAAATATTTCCAAGTCAATCCGTGCAAGGTATTTGAGAATCCCTCAATGACGGGTGCCAGGGAGGCTTATTATGAAAGCATAAAATGATTGTTGGTTCAGGTTTGGATCAGAGTAGAAATGAGTGTTCAGGCTGCTTATTATTTCCCACCTGAACTGGCTTGTCCATTCCTGATGCCAACACCCCTGTTGGTAATATAGGTTTTTCACAGAGAGAATTAATTCTGCTTTTGAATTTAATTTCCATTTTCTTCATTTAGGCATTATTACTTTCTATATAATCAGGTGTAAGCATCACACATACAGGACTGCGGACCTGGGACTGTGAATGCAGCTGTGTAGGCAGCGAAATATTTTGTTTTCAAATTCATTTGTGCACTTTCCTCAAAATTACTGCTATCTGCAGATTTTCTGAAATATCTGCCCTGCTGTTCATAAGCCATAAAATATAATCTGCCTTTTGTAGGACCCCAATTGGTAAATTGCATTAAAAAAATTAGGCTGGCGACTCCTTATTAGATGTTGAGCATTAAGACTGAGCACAGCCAGTGATACATTAAAGGAATGCTAGATAGGCCACCTTGTGCTAGAGTTGCTTTGAAATAACTTTTGCTTCATCAATTAACAATAAAAATAATCAAAGGAATAGCATGTTGTCAACAAAGAGGTTCTTTTTAATAACAGGATTCAGAGACTAATTTCAGGTATTTATTTTGGCTGCTTTTATGTGTGAATTTGCTACCTCCTCTTTTTTCCTAAAGCCCACAACAGCAAGCGTTACTACTTAAAGACACATGCAAGGTTTAGATAGAAGTTAACCACTACACTTGCTTTTGGACATTTGTTCACCTGAGAAAACAGTGAGCCTAAACGGGTCTTGGTTCCTCATTCACACATCTTAATGTCCAGCACATCTCTACTAATCTGAGATGTACAAGCTATACCTCTGGTGTGTGTACATCTCACCATAGAGACACGATGCTAAAGGATTCCTTTTGGGCATTAGAGGATGGCATGGGGCATTTGAATTTCCAGTATCCTCATTGCTCTCAACATATCCCAACATTTGAAGCCACCCTGCACTCAGCTCTCACCTGTGGCTCCTTAGAAGCTGTCAACATGTGACAGCAACCACACCCTGGGAACAGCTTTGACTGGCCGGCTAAACCAGGTGAAGGTTAGCTGATGGGTCCCAAACCCTCTGTGAGTTAGGGACTTCCCCTGCAGGCAAAGGCAGGCTCCAACGGATTGAATGGACAAGACCAACAATGGGTCCAGTACAGGCAATCCTCATTCTGTGCGGTTACATTTTTGACCCCTGCACACGTCAGCAGAGCCCGCTGTGCCCCACCCCTTTTTGTGACGTCTTTAAAACATTTTGGGGCTTCTTCTGAATTTGGTACCTTGTGTGTGAGAGCACAATCGCACAACCTTTGGACGCGCCTAAATAAGTTGTTGCCTGTAGTCAAGAAGGGGGTTTCAGCATGTGCTGTAGTAGGAAGTGAGAGGCAGATGGGGCTTGTCAACCTGGGAAGGTAGGCCATCTAGGATAGGGGTCCTCAAACTTTTTTAAAAGGGGGCCAGTTCACTGTCCCTCAGACACTGTTGGGGGCTGGACTAGAGAGGTGCCAGAAAAATCCATTGAAGTTGAAAAGTGTCCCCAGATTCATTGAAAAAAATCTGGTGACCTTAGCATAGAGGCAACTGGCTGGCGAGGTGCTGCTCCAACGAGAACAGAGCCGGCCTGAGGGGAAGGGAGGAGGGGAAGGGCAGGCATGGAAGGGATTCATTCGCCGCCATCCATCCCTCTGGCGGCTTAAAGGGGCAGCGCACAGTTATCAAGCAGCTGGCGCCAGCGGTAGCAACTGCATTACCAGGGCTTTGTTACCCGCATGCACTTTTACCTCAGGGCTCTTCCAGCCCATCTGCTTCCGAGCCTCAGGCCTTGTGGGTGGGCCAGGTTCAGGACCTGGCAGGCCGGATCTGGATCTCGGACAGTAGTTTGAGGACCCCTGATCTAGGAGAAGGAAAATTCTGATCCCAAACCTCCACTCATTGTGGGATATTTTCGGGAGAAGGAAAGCCTAAGGAGTAAACCCTACACAAATCCTGTGGACTACATCAGCAAGACTAAGAAGGAGATCATGCCGTCTGGGCAGCCCAGAACCTTAGAATCACAGAATCATAGAATCATAGAGTTGGAAGAGACCACAAGGGCCATCGAGTCCAACCCCCTGCCAAGCAGGAAACAAGCAGGAAACCTTCAAACATACTGCCCAGGCTTGACCTGGGGATGTTACTTCGGTGCTGCTAACCCAGTGGCTTGACATCACCCCCAGAGACACAATCCATTGTCTCTCAAGATAGGAGGTCAACACTCTTTACTTTGACCTCAATCATCCAACCATTTTCTTCACCTCATCTAGTAAATCTTTTTCTAGTAGGGATTAATGCAGGGGTCGGGGATCTTGCACCCAGATTTATTTATTTGTTTAGATAAAATGCATTGCTTTTTACAGGAAAAAGTGTCATCAAGGAGGCTACCAACACCTTTAGAATACAAAAAGACTGTGAAAGTTCAAAAAAGGAAAAAAGCACCATACTAAAAGCATTCCTCTACTAGTAATCAGTAACAAGGAGAATATCCTTCCCTATCCAACATAAATACAAACACTGAGAACTGGCCAAAAATCAAGCCACAAGAAGATCCGAATGTCTGGGGAAATGTACTTTGCAAGGTGGTGGAGGACAAACAAATGATCAATCTACAGGTAGGTATCTCACCACTAAAGTTCAAGCATACATAAATTTCAAGCCTTGCCAGGTGCATGATGGAATCACAAGGAACAAATCCACTCATCACATGCTATTTCACCTATTCCCAATATTATGCTCTAATGCTGAAGTGATGAGGCAACCCCCTAGAGATCTAGAAGTGCATTCAAGCTCTGAATAACTTCCTTTCAGGGTTAAAACTGATCTGAATGACTTACAGAGCTGATAAGGATTTTGGAAATATATGAATAACAGAAGACACTGCCATAGTACCCCCAACAAATTTCTTATTTATTCTACAGCAATTGCACCTTTAGAATGAAATAAGAATTATGCAGGTGTGCCCCAAATACCCTATGCCTTCGCACTCTGACTCATTATTTGTTTAATATATTTCTACCCCACCTTTTAGGGCAAGTCTTCACAAGATGGCATACAGTAAACAAGCTGAAATAAAAGTACTTGAATATTATTATAATAACCTCCCACAGTAAAAAATAGATAGGGGACAAGCGATAAAGTGAATAAAGAGCTTTACAATAATAAAAAGGTCCATAAAGACAGATTAAAAGCCGCAAGAGAGGTTGTCAAGGGGACTTCTCGGGACGGGAGGAGAAAATCCCACAATTTTGGAGATGCCAATAGAAAGGCCCTGCCCTGGAAACCCAAAAACAGGGTCTCTGATCCAGGGTCGTGAGGATGTAAGTGGTCCTTCAATTAGCCCAGCCCCAAACCATTTAGGGATTTAAAAGTTAAAACTACCACTTTAAACTGAAGCGAGAAATGAATGGGTAAATGACACAGCTGTTGAAAGGGAGTTATGATACATAACCCCTCACAATCATTTGGGTCACTGAATTTTGCAAAAGGTGAAGTTTCCAGACTACCTTTAAAGGCAGCCTTATGCAAAGATCCTTAGCCTAGCCTGGATATATTATAACCTATGTGCGCACAACTGATGCCGAGTCCTCTTTCTCCAGACACAGTTGTGATTAGTGAACAACCCTAAGGTAGTAAAGGCACTCACAGATAGCCACTGTAGGCACTTGAGCCGTCACAGATAACAATGGATCCAGGAGTACCCTCCCCACCGCAACCAACTATCTGATTCTTCAAGGCAAGTATCATCCCATCCAAAGCTGTCTGCAATCCTTCATCCAGATAAGTGGTCTTCCCAAAAACAGTTCTTCTGTTTTACATGGATTAATATTCAAGGGTTGTTGTTTTTCTGTCTCATGCATCTCAGAACTGCCTCCAGCCACCTGTTCAAGGTTTCCATTGCCTCCCTAGCATTAACAGATGCATACTAGTGACACTTTAGCCCATGGGTAGGCAAACTAAGGCCCAGGGGCCAGATCCGGCTCAATCGCCTTCTAAACCCGGCCTGCGGACAGTCCGGGAATTAGCGTGTTTTTACATGAGTAGAATGTGTCCTTTTATTTAAAATGCATCTGTGGGTTATTTGTGGGGCCTGCCTGGTTTTTTTGCATGAGTAGAATGTGTGCTTTTATTTAAAATGCATCTCTGGGTTATTTGTGGGGCATAGAAATTTGTTCATTCCCCCCCCCCAAAAAAATATAGTCCGGCCCCCCACAAGGTCTGAGGGACAGTGGACCTGCTGAAAAGGTTTGCTAACCCCTGCGTAGCCCAAACCCTTGGGTTACCTCTCCAAGCAGTTTCACACAAATGTTAAAAAGCAGGGGAGACTGGCCAGAACTCTGTTGGACTCCAATAGCCAACAACCCTGAGATGGAACAGTAGTACCCTACAAATATTTTTTTCTTACTATGCTGAAGGGTTATATCTTCTAACTTGTAGTGTTTTGGGATTTGTGTGCCATAAATGCTACACACAAAATAAACAGGCTCTGATGCAAGCAAGCACCAACAACTGTAAAAACATACTGGCGTGTTTTCCCCCATTATCCCAGTGGGTGAATTTTATTTTATTTATTTTATTTTTTTAGTCAACCTGACAACAGCCATAAAACTGTCAGGTTCTAAGGCCACTTTCCCAAATGACATTTTTAATTGTTTCTCTTGGTGTTAATTTCACTCACTCTGCTGCAAAGCACTTGCTGCCCTGTGACTTCAGTATTAGCTCTGGAGGTTTAAACACATGAGGCAAACAGCTGCTGTCTCCAGCTCAAACAATTTCTCTGGTAAAATTCTTTTCTTACAAATGGCCGTAACTCAAGCATTTATGGCAAAGTTCATGGTTCAGGGCAAAAAAATTCTACTCTCTGATCATCACTGCAGATTTCTTATGAGCCCCATGAATCTTTACTGTGTTCACTCTCCATGGTTCACACAAGGGCCACAATGTAGATTTCAATTATGTATATGTTATTTTTTTGGGGGGGGGGATTAGGCTTGTGCTTTATTTCAAAAGAGCACAAATGCTCCATATATCAATGAGAGTTTGTCCTCTGATATTAGGGACAAATGCCTCAAAAATAAAATAAAATTGAAATGTATATGTACAAATGCACACCTATGAGTGTAAAGTAGGTAGGTAGGTAGCTGGACAGACAGATGCACACTAGAATATGAGAGGAGGTGGGAAGTGGCAGTGAGTCCTGTGAGTCCTGCCCCCTGCCTTGCAGGCCTTTCCCCACCTGGCCTGAGAAGGCAGGGCCCAGACTGACTCCAGTTACAGAAGCTGAGGCTCCTGAGGAGGCTAAAGAGCATCTTGGCTGCCTCTCAGTGCAGACTCAGGTCATCGAGCCTGAGCTTCCACAGCTGCCACCTACCATGAACCACCACTGGCAAGATCGGCAGCAACAGCAGCAGATATGTTCTAGGCTAATGATAATATTTTATCATTAGCCTAGAACATATATTTATAATATTTTATTCTCTAATTATGCTGTTTTAAATGTGCATTTTGTATTTGACTTCCTTTAGTAATACTTTATTTTGAAATGTTATATATATATGTATGTATGTGTGTGTGTGTGTGTGTGTATACACACTTTGCCGCGTTAAATATTCATTCTGTAGTTGACCACCTTTGTAATGTTTCATTTTGATATCTTTAAGATAATACAGTGGTACTTCCGGTTGCGAATGGGATCCGTTCCAGAGGTCTGGCCGTATCCCAAAGTTTTCGCAACCGGAGGGACTGCTTTTGCACATGCAACGGTAGACCGCTTCGGCACATGCGTGAGCGGCAAAACACTTCCAAGTCTGCAGCTTTTGCAACCCGGAGTTCACATTACCTGAGGGTGATGTAACCTGAGGTTCCACTGTACTTAAGTTTATTCAGGATTGTTTTATTTGATGCTATAATGTGCTGCAAGCCACTTTGAGGGGGTTTTTTCTTAATAATATAAAGTGGTATAGAAGTGGAATGAATAATAATACATTTTGAAGAAACAAACTTGCATTTAGAAGTCTCTGTACTTTATAGAAATACAGTCTTGGAATATTTATTAAAAACTAAAATATATTCTTAACAAAATTTGAAAAGTGCTGTTTACATTAAAGTAGGAAAACTTTTTATTAAGAAACAAGTGGGCTGGTGCAATCACTTAGACACACTCCATGCCCAAGTCATTTTTTTCTGGAAGTGGTTGTTCCTGATGAAGACCAACCCCACAAGAGTGTTTGTATCCTTCAAAAACAAAATAACATTGGGTATACTGGAGTGCATTATATTAGCAGGATTCAGTATGTATGCTGATATTTTACAGGAGCAAATTAAGGCATGACATCGTTGACCACATCAGAACTTCCACTGAATGTTGGCACTGCCCTGTTCTAGTCACCCTGTTCTAGCCACGCGGAAGAGCCGAAACAGTGAGGAAGGTTGCTGGTTGCAGCACCATGGAGAGCAACTTCTTCGACATGGGTTGGAAGTGAACTCAGGCCTTTTGGGCCTCTTCCTCCAGTCCCTTTCTCAGGGCTCCTCCCTCTTATGAAGAATTAGTCCCTTCAAGGGCCAACCCTCGGGCCTGAAGATGAGGAACTTGTGCTCCATGGCCTCCTGCCTATAGGCCCCAGGGCTGTCACAACTAGTTTAATGGGCTCCAGCCTGCCATGCCCAGGCTCCTTGGTCCCCTGCTCACCACATCAAATTCAGAGCCAGGACTATCTCAGTCACTGCTGGACCCTAGGGTCATTGCAGGTGATTATTATTGAAAAGTGAGCACATGTACTATTTGAGAAAAGGAGAAGAGCAAAATTGGATCTACAAGCAAAGGCATTTATACTGCCTGGAGCAGAGGTTCCCTATTATGGTGGGGGAGGCAGGACAACTGGGCTCATTGCCATCCATCACAGGACAGTATTGAACCCAGCTTGGGATCCAGAGGGTATCACACTGGCCCCATTTCAGAGCTCCCTGCTGGCTCCTTCTGGTGTAGATACTGGCAAGAGGCAGGCTCAGCCAGGAGAACCGGGAGCAGGAGCACTTCCACCTGATCCAACCCAGCCAGGTGCTAAGGGTTTTTGGATTACTCTGTTTGTCACAAATAAATGCACAGTAATGCACATACTGCATTTTAATTAAACTATATATGTATTTTATCTTGTCAAAAAGCAAGAGATAAATATTCTTCATCCTATGCAACTAAAAGTTTCAAGTGATACCATACTGATAACGCACACAACACAACTTTAAGCATGTTTACATGCTGAGTTCAGTGGCTTTGACTGCACAGTAACTGTGATGAGGATTGTAGCCTTAAATCAAATGCTTGTGGTTGCTTATGTCTGAAATGAAAAGACAGAGATGGCCTTGCTTCTTTAGTTCTTAAGCTTATATTTACTTCATTATACTTTAATCTACTATCCTCTGATATGGAGATGATTAGAAGAGTCACAAAAACAAAATATATCTTAAGACTATAAGGCTGATACATTCCACAAAAGTTTAAAATGGGAAATGTCCTATTTAAAAATATGGAGAACTTCTAAAAATGACAGCCATCTGATGTATGAAAATTATTCACAACCAAAAACAGACAGTCTGGAAATAACCAGGATGACTTCATTTAGACAGAATTGCCCAAATCTGTTTCTAATATACACAGTACACATAATAAATTTTTACAATATGACAAGGAAAACAAACTTAATAAAAGTTCCTGATCTTTTTTAACACAAGCATGCTATAGCCACGTTATGTTTATAATATTTTATCCATGATATCACGGCTAAGTAACAAAATCTAAGCAACACAAAATCAGTTACTAGGTATGACTTCACCACACAACTACCGTAACTACACTGGTTATGTACATAAAAATCACACTATCCATATGCCTATCTCTACAGCTGGAAGAAGAGCTGAAGGATTGCCTGGAATCCCACTTTTCACAAATGTTCCCCAGTAGGCCTGATGGGGGACTCCCATCTCTGATCTCATAGCCTGACACAATTAAAAACTCCAGTCTGGCTTTAGGTCTATTCTTGGGAAGTGGGGACAGGGGAAAAAGCACCAGAGCAGCTTCTAGGCAGTTCTCATTACATAGATGGCCGCAATAACAGAATAGCTGGAATAAGCAGTAGTTCTGCCCGTCTCCACTTGCCAGCTGAATATGGTTGCTCTGCATCATCAAAAAGACAAAGGAAAGGATACATTACAGCGTGACATAGTGGTAACCCAAACCAGTACTAGCCCTGTGCAAATGCAGAACCTGGGAGTATCAGTGTTCTAGCATATGCTACAGATTTGGCATCTTGTCTCCAGTCTTTCAGAGACGCCAGTGTATACTGTACAGTGTGGCTGTACACTGGTGGAAGGCCAGTGTGCAAATGCTCCATGCACAAACATTGTTGTGGATATACGCTAGCCAGTGTCCTAGAATATTTTTGTAAATTTTGTCAACCACTAATGGGGACCAGCTGTTAGTAAAGCAGTCTACACACTACACACACAGTTGCAAATTCTGCCTTCTTATCAATCTACTGTCCTGCTTAAAAAGTGGCAATAAACTTCACAGGATCAGTTTGAATTTGTAAAAACAAAAAAGGGAGAGAGAGATTTTATCCTATTTTAGTTCATCCACTGTTATTTGATAAATGCTTCTAAACCTTTTGGCAAACAGTATCGGCAGGAAAAGCAAAGATGTCTTATGATCACAGAAGGCAATTTTCTTCAAGGATTGAACTTTGCAAATATATCCCCATGGGTCCCATGGTTCTTCAATCTTGCCCCTTTACAGTCTCAGCTGGCATTCCTGCCTGGGCATCTTGCCAAGTGGACTGGACTGCCCCTTATTGTTGCTTCTGTTCTTAAGACACCTGCACCAACTGCTGTTATTCTTGGCTTCAGGAAATTTTCTGCCCACTGGACAAGCTCCAGTGCTGTGCAGTAATACGATGCAGATTGCAGCACTCTAGGATGCATGTGTCAAAACAGTGCCATGGTTTGTAGCAGATACTGGAAATGGGAGGTGGGAACCAGTAGTAGAAAAATGCTGCCTACTCAAATTGACAGAAAAGCGACCTCTGCACTATGTCAGAAATTCCTCTAGACTTACCAAATAACTGAGTGTGCTTTTATCATACACAGTGAGATTCATGTGGAAAATGGAAACACTACATCACTTGACCTCAGGTTGCTTCCCTTTTCAACCACAGATGAACACCATGAATAAAATTCTAAATCAACTTAAGATGTATTTTTAGCAGCCTTTCATTCTTTTCTTTAAAAATGTGAGAGGTAGTTTTATGTTTAGATGAATAAATCAAGTAAGAATATCTGTCTGTCTGTCTGTCTGTCTGTCTGTAGTTGAAGTTTACCATTGCTACAGATGATCTTTTGGTCTCTCAAAGATTTTACTTATTGGCTATGTTTGGACAGCATACCAAACTACAGTTTAGCATGACAAGAAGCAGCAGCAGCAACCCTCTGGCTTTCAGCTCACCTACTTCCCCTCTCCCTCCATGCAACCACAATAAGTTTGGAAGTTTTCCCTTTTGTTTTTGCTTAACCACAGTGAGTCCTGGTTTTTGAACCAACAAACAGTTAATGTTAACAATGGTTTCTTGAAAGCACACTGACTTGAAGATTCAATTCAATGCATGGCATCATCATAATTTTGACTACTTTGTCTTGACATGATTTAGAGGAAATCAAATGGTTATAAAGCTCTAATGAGCTCTATAAAAAGGGGCATGGTAGTTGTATTTTGCGTTAATCAAGATCCCAGAGCTGTTTAGCGTATATTAATAATAAAAAAATTCAGTATACAATCCTAAACAATCAACTAAAAAAACTACCATTGCACCAACATGGAAATACAATTAACTGCCTCCAAAGACCTGGGTAAAAAGCTATGTCTTTACTTGATGCTGGAATGAAGGGGCCATCTGAAACTCCTAGGGGAGAGAGTTCCATGTTTGGGTGCTGCTACTGAGAAGTCCCTGTACCTGCTAGCAGGACAGTTAAGAGTTATTGCATGCTTGATCTCAGAGCCCAGCCTGGCTGATATAGAGAACGGCACTCCATCAATCAAGTTTCTTGGTCCCAAGTTTTTAAGGGATTTATACATTAACGTCAACACCTTGAAGCCCAGTAACAAGAGAGGCAAGCAGGGCTGATCCTTTAGAATCGGTGCTATCCAATTCTATACAGATACGCTAGCCAGAATTCGCATGGACGCATTCTGCACTAGTAGCAGTTTCCAAACTATCTTCAAAGCTAGCCCCACATAAAGAACATTAATCTAAACATTAATCTAACTCCTCATACAGGATCATGCCAATAGTAAGGATCACCCATAGTCCCAAAATTATCATCAGTCAATGCAAATAAAATCTGCAGAATGTAGCAATTTTGTTTGCCAGCATTCATACGTTGAATCAGCAGTGCACATTGCACACCACCTCCACATCAGGTATGACTGGTGTTTCCGAAGCACCAGTGCCGTCAGTAATACATTATCAAATGTAACTCGGTATATTAAACTGTCTTCACCATGGCAAGCTACAATCTTGAGTCTTGACAGCTCTGATGTAATCATACATGTAAAGACCCCAGACTACACAATTGTTGAAATGCCTCATGCCTACAACCAATCTGTTGCTTTTACAAGTTTAATCTCAGTATTAAGGAGCTGATTGTGGAACCATGTCGATACAACATCTTCAACCCAGCTGTACATCATATAAACCACTATAGGTGGTGTCAAGCTCCCATGATTCCTAGTAATACTGCATACCTTTAACTCCATAATCTATAATACTACAAAATACAGCTCTCTCTTTTTCTCTCTCCAAAGCACAAGTGGACTATCAGCAAGGGTCCGACTGTGTTATTCCTAATTACCTTTTTTCACTCTTGATCCTGTGGCTCTCATAATTAGTTACCTGGGGCTGCAATCCAATTTGAAGTGATGACAAGAAAGTGATCCATGAAAAAGTAATAAGTTAAATCCAATTTCAGCCTTCCTCTAATTAAATGCACATGGAACTAATGACTCAAACCCTACCATTTCAGTGATAATGGTAATTAGCGAGGTGGGAGTCACTCTCTTTTTCAACACCGTAGGTGTAAACCACAAGGTAAAATGGCAGGAGCACTCTTAATTACATGTGTCATTTTGTCAGCAATTTACACATTTCTGACCAGTCAAGTATGTTTCATTTGTTTTCTTCCTCCATAATGTTTATAACGAATCCACAGATATGTTCCGGCACATTGTGTAGCCTTGCAACCTCTATAAACACAATCTGCCAGGAAATAAGTCACTATGGAATGATGATAAAATAAACATTTTACCTGCATGAAAAACACCTGTTAAAAGAGTGGGAATGTCACAGGAAGTCGGCAGGCAACCAATTTTTTTTTTTAACTGCACAGCAATTTATTGCAACAATAACTTGATCAGATTTACGTTGGAACTAGGTCATCTGAAGGGATCTGGACCTCTCATAGTTTGGAGAAAAGCAGGGTTTTTTGTAACTTGCCAAAAATATAATGATGCTAGACCAGTTTTATGCCGGGCCCCAGGGCCTGACAGCCATATAGTATGCAAGACGAAGTAATACCCACGCTCAAATGTGAGTACATCTCTGTGAGTCATGTATCTCTGTGAGTCACTGATCTGGGCAAACGTTTTGGGATTGGAAGCAAGCCCAGAACAGTGACTCATGCAGGAAATCAACAGGCAGCCTCCTCTAAGGGTGAATAGTGCTGATGAACTGTTGCTTCTGATGTGATCTGGTCCAATGCGATTAGGTGGCAAAATGTCCGTCCCCCCCACTCAGCATTTGTTTGTTAAGAGATATGCTCAGAACATGACTCACACAGAGACACAGTAGCAACCTCTCTTGTGTGTGGATCTCTTGGAGATCACAGAAGCCTTTAATTAGTTAATTATTTACTAACAGCACAAAGTTAGGAAATGACCACCCTAGAACAATGAGGACTGAAAAAAGAATCTGTACATTAAGCATTAACATGGTAGTTTGACCCTATGCGGGCAGGAATTTTACTGCCATTTTTCTCATGCTCTGGAATTCCGTTCCCTAGGATATCTGCCTGGCCTTCTGATGATACATTAAGACACTTCTATTTTGATTAACTTCTGCAGTAGTGTTTTGTTTGTGATGATCTCTCTCTACTGTTTGGGGATGTTTGTGTAAGTTTCTCTGCTGTTTTTTTTTTAAAGTATGTTGTCATTGTATTTGCTTTGATGTTTATTGTTTATAAGCAGCTTTGGGTTTTACCTTTCAACAGAAAGAGGGGGATAAAATATGTGTTTGTTTTTTGAAGTCCAAATCAGTAAGTAATCTGTGTGCTACTGACCCTGATTCAGAGCAAGTCTGGACTATGTGGCCACACCGATGGATTGATATGCCCAATTTGTTGGTCTCGTGATTCCACTATAGCGACAGAAGCACAAGTCTGGAGTTCATATGGCTCAAAAGGATGTAGCTGATTGATTAAAATAATAATAATAATCCTGAAATCCTAAGTACAGGAACTTACACTGATTTAAGTTAAGCTGATGTAAGTTACCTCTGTTCCAAACTCCACTGAGCCTGTGCAAGACTGGTTGAGGGAAAACAAGACTTGAAAATAGAGTTAGGCTAACATCACCCTTTTTGCCAGCATATGTTCTGCTGGAATGCCAGCAGAACTCATAAGTGATCTGAAAGAGGTTTGGAATTGGTGTCCTACCCCTATCCCACCACACACCCTTCTTTTGGACTTACACCTGTTTAAGTTCTGCCAGCTGAGCCAAGTTGGGCAGACAACCCAAGACCCGCCTTTTCTAAACTCGGTCATCTCAGTGGATCTTGTGCTTGGACCTCACTGCACGTTTTATGCTCATGTCACTGTTTTTCTGTTACTACTCTCTCAATTCATTTAACACTGAATAACAAATGGCATGTTAATATTACCAAACTGCACAAAGCAAGATACCCCGAGATGCTGCTTTAGACCTTTTGAAAAGTATTTTTGGCCCCAATGTCCAACTTTCTTTTGAGCACACAATATAACATTTTAAGGCAAATTTTAAGGCTGCCAAAATACACATACTGTTTTATTTTCTTAAAGCAAAAGTGTGTCTCTTGATTTTCTTCCAATTTATAAATTCATGCCAACAACTAAAACACCCAAGGATCGGGGGGGGGGGGAGGAGGTAGTCTCAAAAGTCAATGGTTAAAAGTACATATTGTAATCAAGGAAAGATCTATTCCTAGGGATACACATCCTGGCCAGGCGAAGATATAAATCTCCAGGGCTAACTCAGACCAGCAAAAAAGGTATTTTATTTTATTTTACATTATGAAATAGAAGTACACCAGTGGCAAATATTTTCACAGAGAGCTTTAATCTCGATTCTCTACCCATTTTGTTTTTGTGGTTTTGATATTTTTATGGTCTTCTAATTTCTGGCTATTAAAATCAGATCATTTAAACTTTCTGAATTTCTTTTGTTTGTATTATTAGGCTGCAAAAGCAGAAACCTTTGCCAAATAAAAGACAGAGTTGTATACTATCTATGCTTAAAAATGTGAGTCAGAGGATTTGTATTGGGAGGTTTATTTTTTTAAAAAACCTAGCAGAATCCCACATCTCAGACAAAATGCTTATATACAAAACATATGACATAGAACATGTCTCCAATAATAGCTGTCAAGGTCAACAGGTAACAAAAGAAATTCTACAGGACGACAGTCAACTGGATTGTATCCTTGTGTCAAAATCATAGGCGCCGACTCCATGGGGCCTGAGGGGGCTCGAGCCCCCTCAAAAAATTTGGGGGGGGGGCTCAGCCCCCCCAATAATCTCGGGCGCCCTTCCAGCAGAGCGCCGCCGCCGTCCCCCGCCTCCTCCCCAGCTGCTCCCTCGCCAGCCAGCCAGCCAGCCGCGCGCCCTAGTCGGAGAGCCCCGGCCGTCCCCCGCGAGATTAGGGAATCCCCGGGGGCGGGGGCTCCTGCCTCGCTGCTTCGTAGCACCACCGCCACTGCCAAGGCACTGCCGGGGGGAATTTCCTTCCTCCTGGCGGTTTCAGCCCCCGCGAGAACGACCGGGTACCAATCGGCTGGCTGGGGGTGTGTGGCTTGCCCTATTTAGGGCCGGAGCGGAGGGGGCTCGCCCTCTCTTCTCCGGCTAGCCCCACGTTTCCCGCATATCAGCTGTTCCGGAGCTGATTAATAGGCGCAGCACGCTCGCTCACGAGGAGGCGGCGCCACTTTATTTGCATATTCATGAGCTTATTTATTATTCATGAGCTTTCCCGGGCCCCCCCAATATTTTTTATAAGTCCGCGTCCCTGGTCAAAATCAATGGCCACAGATAGACCAGCACTATTGTATGCAAAGCGCTGAATCCTTCAGTGGTGAGTCGCTAGGAATGGAAGAAATTAACAGATTTTCTCCCTTAGTTTTTACCTGTTCAGTTCACCTCTCAACCACAAATTAAACAGTGTGAGACTGAATCTTCACTTAACAATATCCTTGCAAGTGTATATACAACAGTCAGTGAGTCTATCAAACTGGCCCATTTCCTTGATTATCAGCTCACAAGTTTAGGGGGAAGCCAGCCTAACCAAATTGCACAGCAAAGCATTCCAAATTAACATTCTACCCCAGTCGCATGTTTCAAGCAAACAGAAGCAAAAGTGCACTGCAGAGTTTGGACTATATGACCCCGGGGCGAGGGGGGGGGCTTTCCTCCAACTCTACAATTCCATGAGATAAATCTTTTGTGTTTGTTTGTCCATGTATTTCTTATTTTCATGTTTTTTTAATGCACCAAAGCTAGGGAACACAGGCTTTCATAAGTAAATTTTGGTTAAGTCCCTAATATAAATCTTAAAGCAAATCTTAAAGCACCCAGCAATAGGTACCTAAAATAGCAAATAATATGTCCAAATTAATTTTTGAAAAATACTGCCTGCAAAATTATTAATCACTGTTTTAAAAATCTAGTTAACACTGTCCAAAAAAGGACAAAGAACTTAGTTCATTTGTTAAGTGCCAGAAGAATTTAGCCCAAGAATAAATGAAATCATGACAAATTTAGACAGTTGACTGTTGATAGAGATGATATAAAACACAAGGATATTCAATATTTCATATTGTGAAGTAGCATGAGAAAGGGTCCATGTATATTTGTAAATGTTTCCTTAACAATTTCTCTTCCATGCTCAGACACTTTCAAAATACATATCTTTATTGTGCCATTGGGATCACAGTGTCTGTTATATTCAAGAGTAGGTTTAAGGATGCAAAAGCTCAAAGAGCAAGGGTGGAAAAAGAATGGGCAGTCATTTGAATCAGTGAGTGACAGGTTGGACCAGCTCTCTGTATACATTAATAAATTAGAATTTTAATTGTGTCTCTGACTGCAGAAGCAGCTCCAGTACTTTAATATGTACCAACAATTGGCTATGTTATGGAATCTGCAACGTGGCTCTCACTGTTGACCTCTGAAACACAATTCCCAGTCTGACTACGGAAACTGTTTGGTTTGATCCTTTCAACTTATTTGAATCCTGACAAATAAGCTCACAGCTGAAAGGTCAACACAGTCATATTTCATCCTCTGGAGCAATTCTTAAGACATCTGCACAACAAAGCACTTCTTCTAGTACCTGACACTGGGCCTTGCTAGCACAATATCTCATTAAAAATGTCCCCAGTAGAAGAGTCTATTAAAAGGCAAATGGATCAGCAATAGATTGACCAAAATAACTTCAAAATATTTTTGAAGTTCTAACAAAACAGCATGGATTCAGCGTTCTGTTCTTTCACAACAATGCTTTTAAATATGCATTTGCTCAGAGACAGAACACCCACTCCTCCTGAAAGAATATCAATTAACGATAAACAGAGAGTTGGGGTTCAGCCATGGAGTTGAACGTAACCGTGTGACCTCGGAGTTCTGACCATGCCTCTACATCCCAGCTGTCCTGTAACCGTGAGCCATCAGCTTAATATGCCAAGCTTAGTGTCTCCATGCATAAAACCAGGTTAACAACATACACTTGATATGTTTTAAGTGTTGTTCCTTAAAAATAACTTTGGAGGAAAACATGATTTCAAGCAATTATACAAGATACCTTACTGTGGGGGGTGGGGGGAAATTCTGAACCTTGATTTGGGTCTTAAAATAATCAGGCAGAAACAGTGGCGTAGCGTGGGGGGTGCAGGGGGGGCCGGCCGCACCGGGCGCAACATCTGGGGGTTAGGGGGCGCAAATCCACGGGTTAGGGGGCGCAAATTACTTGCCTTGCCCCGGGTGCTGACAACCCACGCTACGCCACTGGGCAGAAAGAATGTTTATTGTTCCCCCATCCCTCCTGCAGCTGCCTGTCCTACTCCCCACAAGCCTATCCAGGTGATCAGTGTGGGATGGGATCCTAAATAATGTGCAATGGGATGGATGAGGAGGCTGGATCGCCTCACACAGGCAAATCTGGACCTGATTTTGGAAGATTCTCTGCAGCAGATTCCCTATGCTTCATATGCTACGATGTGCAGGATGTCTCCCTGACTCCTCAGGGGCACAGATAGCTACCGGGGAGTGAAGGGGAAGGTAAACTTCCTTCTGTGGCCTTCCTCCCATTCATATATTTTAGGAATGAAGCCAAGGATTCCATTTTTTCCTTTAGAAAAAAATATCACCGAGATTATCTACAGATACTTCTTGAAATGGATAAAGTCCTGGATATAGTTAAACGAAACTACTGGAATTTGTATCTGAACTGGATGTGCTTCCCTTAGAAAGACAAGTGGCAAATGTCAATATAAACAATAAACCATCACTGTAATGTGGATAAACTAAGCTGACTTTAGCAAATCCCTAATACTTTTACGATTTAATTACCATTCCTCCAAATTGTATGCCAAATCAGTAGTTGACACACCTCTATTTTCTTGATACAACATGATGAAAAACTACTTGATATGCAGCAACACAGAGTAAAAGAATGGACAGATTTCCTTGCAAATATTACTCAGCATATATTGAGGCTCTAATAGCACATACATGCTTCTAAATATGGTAAACAACGGTTCTGGGAAACTTCCAAACACAAAGGTCTATACACCAAAACTTATCAACAAAACAAGATTTGCTTCACTAACTTTGAATTAGAGTTAGCATATGGACCTTATTTCAAAGGAGTGTTAATTCTTCTAGAAATCTTTTACATAAGAGCACAGTGACTGTTCATTTTTTTTAGAGTATCAAAGATTCAAGGTAGATTGGTGGATACTTCGCATTCCAAAAATCGCTCTTCTTCAATGGGGACCTCCAACATAGGAAGTTGAGAACTGAACTTTGGACTTTCTGCCACTGATCTACAGCCCTTCCCCACATATCCTTTCAAGACCTTTGTTTAACAGTTTAACTGGTAAAATAAAGTCTCAAGAGCACTTACTATTGATACATTTACACACCACTAAGTATGACTGAGACAATGGTGACATCAACAGCATATTTTTAAAAAATCTGCTACTACAAGTTTCCATGTCAATTGATCCTATTAAAACACATCAAGGAATAAGTACATTGTTGTTGTTATAATGTCTTACCTGAAGGGATGGTTGTTTCTCATTCCTCTTGGGAGACTTCAGCCCACTAATTTGTTGTTGTTGTTGTTGTTGCTGCTGCTGCTGCTGCTGCTGCTGTTGCTGCTGCTGCTGCTGTAACAAAAGCTGCCTTGCTACCTGAAGAGCCTGAAGGGAAATAATGATAGAAATAAGTTTCACCAAGCATAAATTATTGGTTTATCTTATGTATACATGGCATACTCACCAAAGAAACCACCAGAATTTGATTGTCATTGGACTACAGCAACGACACATTAATATCCACACTAACAAACCCTAGAAAATCAAAGCCCAAATGTTCATATGGTTCTGGTAGTGCCTCATTCAGCACAAAAATGAACTGACTCTAGTTGATGGCTTGTGCTAATAAACTGTTTTCAAGAATATGTCTATAATTCAGCACTCTGACCCTATCCGGGGGGTGGGGGGTGGACTGCAACTTTCACATTAAAGAGTGTCAGTTTATCAGACTATGTGTAGATGTCCAAACTTTTTTTCAAAGAGGGCCAGATTTGATGAAGTGAAGGGCCGTGAGGGCCGACCAAAGGGCCAACCAAAGTTGTTAACCTTTTCTTAGGACTGAAGTTGTTGAGGTATTTTTAGGATTTTACCCCAGGAAATAAACTGCCACAGGGGCCAGATTAAATCGACCAGCGGGACAGATTAGGCCCCCGAAACGGACTTTGGACATGCCTGGTATATTGCAATCTGATGTAAGAAATCACTGTTTCTGTAGCAGGTGTAGAAATATGAAAATGGTAGTTACTTAGACAGCCCTGGCTATTTTACATTCTATTGAATTGGTAGTGGTCTCAGCCTCCTCTCAAAGCTTTCTCAAAGCACATAAGTACACATTCCTCTAGTGCAGGGTTGGCTTACCACTGTTGGTAAGCCAGCCCTTTTGTTGTTATGACTCCAACCTCGATTAGCCCCAACCACTATGGAAAGGTATCATGGGGAGTCCAACAACATCTAGAGGGCCACAGATTAGCCAGTCACACCCTAGAGCAGCGGTTCTCAACCTGTGGGCCCCCAGATGTTGTTGGACTACAACTCCCATCATCCCTGAGCTCTGGCCTTGCTAGCTAGGGGTGATGGGAGTTGTAGTTCAACAACATCTGGGGACCCACAGGTTGAGAAAGGCTGCCTTAGAGAAACAGATTGTGAAATAGGGTTGGTTTGTTTACTACTGTTCCCTAGGGAAAACACATAATGCAGAAGAGGGGTTGTGTTATTTCCTTCTTTGTACATTCCCTCCTGGGATTCTACTGAGGGAGGCATCAAGAGCAGACTGACTCATGTTCTCCCATCTTCCCTCTCTTCATTATGAGGTAAGATAAACATTCTGAACAAGGAAATCCTACGGTTATCTGAGCACAGGATCTTCCATGCCCCGAAAGAGCAAACCCTCTTCAATGCTTTACAATGAAGGTGGATAATAAATTCTCAGCTTTTCTCCGTGGCTTATGCCCATGATATTTAGAGAGTGATTGGTCTTATTTTGTATTACCTCTTATGCATTACATATTTAAGCAGAGTGCTGAAAACTGGTCCTGCCTTTTCAGAGGTAAGGCCCTGCCCCAGCCTGCTGTAGAAACATTAGATACTAAGATGACAAGTAGGGTCCTTCCTAGTTCAAACCAAAAGTGGATTTGGTGAGTGTATTATTCTGCTTCCAGCAATGTTTAGAAAAACGTACCTGGGAAATTCATAAACATGGTTCGATATGGAGACAGCCATATCCCAATGTCTGTCCTTAGCATTTAAATATCAGAGGTATGACATCTCTTAATGTCTTTTTGAAGGTATTCTGGCTCATATATATTGATAGTCTTCTCCTCATTTTGAAATATCTAAGCATTTGCTCATCTCCACATTTTGCAACTATCCATGCCATAAAACTTAATTGTGCAGCCTGTGAAAAATAATTGCTTCCTGCCAAAACAAAGCAGTCCTTTCAGAAACTAATAGAGAAGATGCAAATCCCCTGCAAGTCCGCACAGTGATTAAAACAGACTCCACCCTTCAGACAGGTTGACCACACCTGGCAGTGTGGCTCAGCAGGAAGCAGCATCCTGAATACATGGCAACTCAGGACCTGTTTCCTAATACCTAATGAGAAGTTAGCAAAGCACATAAACAGCAGCAAAGGCTGGATTTATGAAAGATCAGTAATGACTGGTTATATATATATATATATATATATATATATATATATATATCTCAAAGAGGGAAAGTCGGTGGTGACAGTGCTAGAATTGGAAATACGTTTGCAATTGTTGAAGAGGAAGCCAGGTGACATAAACAGGAGGCTGGGGAAAAGATCACAAAGAGATGCAGGAAGTGTTTCCCTACCCAGCTCACTCTCAGAAGCCTGAAGCACTCACCAACATTTCAGATGCAAAGAAGAAAGCCTGCCTGTAGGAGCCAGAAGGAAATTAATGTCTGCAGGAGGACAGCTGGAAGCTTAGATGCCTCAAGGAGTTGCCTCTTGCTTGCTGCCTCATTGGAGGATTCACCATTGCTGGACTCAAGGGTTTCCTTGTCTCCTTGGAGACGTTCGGTACATGCGTAGGTGTTAACAGTGGGAACAGTGAAGACTTCATTAATGTAAAACAAGAAAGAAATAGTCCCTGTGCAAGATGCCTACACGGAAGGAGGAGAGTGAGGCATCCACACTTCCTTCTGCATATGTTCACCGAAATGTTTAGCAAACGCAGATTTCACTGCATTCTTGAATTAATTGAAGGGCATCTTTAGTTCTACAAGTCAGAAAGCATGAACCCTCAGAAAGCTAGAAAGATATGGTGACAAGGTAGGGGAATCTTATAAAGCAAGTCACAGTTGCGGCTGATGGTACTTAGCAGAGGCCCAGAATACTACACATCCATTTCTACTCTTGAGGCCCCATCTGGAGGGACCCCTTGGAAATCTAAATATGGAAGTTTTCCAACATGGGAAGAACATTCAGTTGACATACAAGCAACATTTCAGTTCTGATACCTGGAAATATAAGTGATTCAGCAGTAAGACTTCAATGGATGGAAGTCTAATAATATATAGTTGGTACATTTACTTGTTGGAATGCTAAACTGAAGATAGATAGATATTTCTGGTTCACATTTGGGAGGTATAGAACACTCTCCTTGGTACTCATGCTCTCCTCCATATGGCAGAAAGGGAAGCTTTGAGTCTCCTAGATGAGAGTTTACTAAAGGAGAAAGACTTTTGAGCAATACAGTTATCAATGTGAAGCTGGCTCCATTTGGTACCTTAATCAACTAGGGCTGCACTCTTAACTGTACTTACCTGGGAGTAAGTGCCACTAAGAAACTTAGCACTTCATTGATTTCCTCAAAATGTGATATTGCTTTCTATCTGCTCTGGCAAAAGAACCCCACATGTTGGTCAAAACCAGTTTGGTTTTTTTAATGTCTCCAGAAGAGTTAGCCTTGCAAGAAATGCCTCATTTCTCAACTGAGAGTGACTGTGAAGTTGAGACTCTGAGGCGGAGAACCCTTAAGGCCATCTTCCTGTATTCATGGGGTTTTCTCACATGAGTATCTGTCAGGATCCCTGTGAGTATATACCTCCCAGGTGGTTACCACAAGAGATCTTTTTCTGCATTAGGAAAGGGTGTTTGTAAGCAAATGAGAAGGAAACAGCTTCAAGATATAATGCATAGCCCAAATTAGGAAAGAATCACACAAAGAAACTTGAGGTAAAGGAAAATGAAAATCCAAGAAATATTAAAGAAGTGGGGAGGGGGTCCAGTTTTGCTTCATTTCTAAAATGTGAGTTGCTGGGGTTAAACTTGCCTTTAACTTGCTTAGAAGACCTTATGGCCACTCCAGTTGTGGGCTAGTTGTGGCTACATTTTGGCAACAGAAAGGTACTTTGCACATGCTTCAAGGCCACACTCAGTTATTAATTCATAAGATCTAGCTAGGATCAAGCGTCAGTGAACATAGGTTCAAATTAAGCCCCAGGGGACCCTCCGAAAGTAGGCAGAAAGAACAACGGGGGGGGGGGACACATTAACCTTTCCCTCATATTGAAGATCGAGTTATAGAAAACGTTGGGGAGAAAGTCCTACTAGTAACAATCAGCACAATAAAGTCCTTACTGTCAAACCATGCAGTCTGTTCAGTGGTTCAGAGTAGCCCTCACTAGTCCTCTAATTTCATCTGAGCCTTTCCCCCTTCACTCCTAACCTGAGATCAAACCTGCTTGCCCTGCAATTCTAAAGGCTAATCAACAGTCATCACTCCTCTGGAGCCAGAGAAGAAAAGAGAGGATCACTGAAAAGAAAGCAAGATGGCTAGCATAGTAGGAGAAGTGCTTGCCTTTCTTTCTTTCTCACCTCCTCTAAGCCATTTCAAGACTATTTGGAGTGCCTTTGTGAAATTAGCTTGCTGATCTCCATTCAACGTCAATGGATACCAGCCCTTATAATACTGGCACTTGTAGTCTAATCCAGTCTGACAAATGCTGCTTGAGAGAGAAGCACAGAACTGAGCAAGCCCTATATCTTTGTTAGTGTGTAGACACAGTAGTCAGTATGCTACAGGGATGCCAGTAGGATTTTCTGGGCCCAGCACACTGCAGGGGTATTGGGCACAACATTTGCAGATGTTGTATTTATATGTATAGGTGTCATTCTTTGGGGGGGTATTGTTATTTAAATAGAAATATAATACTTTATACCATAGTGGGGAAGACTGTGAACAGGTCAGATAACCTCTTACACCTGTTTGGATCTCTTTGCTTTGGCAAGCATAAAGCAGGGGTGGGAAACTGGTTTTATATATATCATGATATCTGGCAGGCAGAATGTTAACTGATGAAGCTTTTCGCATAATTGTATTTCCGCACTAGAAAATGCTTAACCTGATGGATTTCCGCCTGCCACGTGGATTTTGAAAGCCAACCATAATGCCAACCATAAACCATTGCAAGTTGTAAAAATGTTATGGTACTGAAGGTCTTTTATCAATGTGTCTTAAGATGCCAAAACCACACTTAGCTTGAACTCAGTTGTGTGTGTGTGTGTGTGTGTGTGTGTGTGTGTGTGTGTGTGTAAAGACATTTATAGCAACCAAGGATCAAATCCAATGCTTGGATAAATTCAAGATTAAAGTGTTAAAAGGCAGTTTATTCTAAGAGTATTTAACAAAATTTATGTACAGCTTAGTTACAATACAACCTCAAAGCAATTTAATATAACAACTATATAATAACTATTAAAAACCAGGCTTTCTGTCAGATAAGAGCTTGCTCCCCTGCAGTACTGGCAGTATCCCTCATAATACTAGAGCTAAAGGACATTAAGTTGAACGCTGGAAGATTCAGGACAGACAGAAAGGAATTTCTTCACATAACTACAGAGCTAAACAACATAATTTTCTTCCACAAGCTGTAGTGATGGCTACCAACTAGGATGACACTGAAAGAGGATTGATTATGCAACTGCATTGAGCGTAAGGATGTTAGTGGTCACTAGACTCCCTGGAAAAGTCCCTGATGTTGGGAGAGATTGAGGGCACAAGGAGAAGGGGATGACAGAGGATGAGATGGTTGGACAGTGTTCTCGAAGCTACTAACATGAGTTTGGCCAAACTGCAGGAGGCAGTGGAAGACAGGAGTGCCTGGCATGCTCTGGTCCATGGGGTCACGAAGAGTCGGACACGACTAAACAACTAAACAACAAAGCCAACATTACTATATTCTGCCTCCGCCACCAGGATGTATGTTTCTGAATACCAGTTGTTGGGAAACACAAGTGTTACACTTCGGGTCCTGCTTGTGGGCTTCCCATAAGTATCTGGTTGGCCACCGTATGGATGCTGGATTAGACAGGCCTGATCCAGCAGAGCTCTTAAATCTTTATCTTAATGTTTAGCATGAAATTAATCCCAGGTTAGAAAGAACATGAACTCCTGTCTTTGCTACCACCTTATGCATTTGGGTGGACATGCTATTGCCCAGTCACACAGTAGCTATGTTATTAACTGAACACGTTATGAGCTAGCATGATATAACCCCCTTCAATATGCATACAGTAACTTCTAATAACTTTCAATGCAGCAAACAGGATGGCACGTTCATAAAGTATTGAGCACACAAAACAGCAAATTTAAGTAAGCACATGTGCCGGGATTACAGTATACTAAAATCTGTAATGTAATAAATGACCTTCCTATACACAGGATCTCAGCTTTCCTACCTTATTATATGTATTCTCTTTACCTAATATGTATTCCCATCAATATTTCCTTCAAACACACAAAAAGAGAAGGACTCTAGCTCAATGGTAGAACACTTCCTTCCACACAGAAGGTTCTATTCCTGGTGGCTTCGGGTAGGGCTGAGAAAGGTTCCTCTCTGGAACACTTAAAGAGCTGCTGTCAGTCAGAGTAGGCAACACTGAGCTAGATGGACCAAAAGTCTGACTCAGTAGAAGGTAGTTTCCTGTGTTCTCCATAATCAGTGCTCTATAATAAAAGCATGGAAGTGATGGGAATAGGGTACAACTAGTGTGAGGGCAACTCTTTCCTATTCCATTAGCTCCATTTAGCAACTGTCATAAAGCAGTAGAAGAAGAAAGCTTCTGGAGAGAAACTGGGCTGTGGGTGGGACTAAGGGGAGAGGTGGGGAGGAAGATATGACAGAGGTTTATAAAAAGTGGACAGAGCAGTGTTTCCCCATCCAAAATTAGAGCTTGGGATCATCTGATGAAACTAATAAGCATTAGATTCAGAGTAAAAAAATACTACAACAGATAGCGATGGCTCCTAGATAGCTTTAGATGCTCTATGGACCTTCGGTCTGCTATGGCTGTACTCTTTATATGTTCCTGATATGTCACCGAGAAAACAGTACCGTGACACAATGACAGGGAAGAAGTTGGGGGACACATGGAGGCTAGGCAGACTAGAGCCTACACTAAATATGTAGTGATGTGCCTTGAAACACTAGAGAAGGTGCCTCATGAAAACCAACACAAGTGCTTTCAGAATGAGAGGCTTCCCTGAAACAACCAGCTCTTTTCTCCCATCTCAGCGCAGATCCTCCAACGTTTGCTTAGAGACTTCTAGTCTACAAGTCCCACCTCAAGTCTACTTACCCAGGCATATGACAGCTGAAAAACACTGTTCCTGGCAACTTAGGGATCACTGGTTGAGAAGAACTTACTTCTTTTTTGTTTGTTTTGAAAGGTTTTAAACATGCCACCCTGGGCTCCTTCAGGAGGAAGGGCAGAATATAAATCAAATGAGAAGTCATACTGTTCCCACACAAGAAATAAGTTCCTCATACATATTTTTATTGGTGAGATATTGACATACTGGGCATAAAGACTGCTAAGCTGATAATATACAGGTGCATATGCACCTTGAGTATAACTATGCAGCTCTTGTCACCTCATCTCAGAAACAGTATTATAGAAATAGGAGAAATTGCAAAAAAACACCACAAATGTATTAGGAATATAAAGCAGTAATCATACAAAGAAAGGTTAGGGACACACACACACACACACACACACACACACACAAGATTTTGCTAGTATTTAACCTGAATGTGCTCTGGTCAATGGGGTCACAGAGTTGGACACTACTAAACAACAACAACAACAACAACCTGAATGTGTACATGGAGGGAGCTCACTGTCATTTCTGCATTCATGTAGGTGGCTTTTACAGCACTAAATGGTTAAAAAGAAAAGCTGGTTTACATGTATGAACTGGTCTACACTGTCTGAAATCTTAAACTGCCAGAGGCTGGTAGATGGATGGGAAGGAAAGTACCATGTGCTATTAAAACCGCTTGAAGCATTTGTGCATAGCTATAAATGGATTAATAGACTGGCTTAGAGCACCTTTTGAGCTTCCTAAATTGTCCCAAGCATGCAAGATACTGAAACAGCACAACTTTCCCTTTCCTTGTCCTGCTCCATGTTTTGTTTTGTTTTTGTGTGTGAACCCAATCCAGATCCCCGGAAGAGAGCATGATCTTTAACCTAGATAACGGAACAGAAGTACAGCAGCCAGTCACTTAATATTATAGACAAGGTGATCTAATACATCCATTGAAACTGACGGGCAATTCCAGACCAGGAGAGATTTTGAAAGCAAGTCCATCTATTAAATTTGTACCTGCCCACCCAATGTGAAATTCCTTTCATGTGGCTGTCAGTTCTTTGTAATTCAGTGAAATCAACCAAAATATACAACAGGACTTGGGGATATATATATGTGTGTGTGTGTGTTTTCTTTCTTGAAAGTAATTTAGTTCACAGGGTTTTTTTTCCTCACAGAAAAAAACTACTTAACATTCTCCTGAGCTATCATTAAGGAACAGTGCACTGTACACAATGAGATTCACAAGAACAGTGTTAAAAAAGAAAGGGGTGCCTGTAATAGATTTAACATGGGCGCAAACTCCACATGCTCACTGCAAACACTTAGCAGCCAATAGGGGTGATAGAATAACTGCGCTGTCAATATTTTGCTCCAAAGTCAGCATCCATCCCTCCACAAGATTGCAAGTACTTCTCATTTAGGCAAGCACCTAGCTGATGTGTTAAAAGGAAAAGCAAACGACATTTTCCATGGAGGTGGAGAAGTAAGCATAATTATGATAAATCCAATCTAAGTCCCATGCGACTGGCACTCCACTGATAGGATATACAAAGCAACAGATTAATTTTCGGCTGGGAACTGTTTGAGTTTTCAGAAAGTTGAAGGCACAGAACACACAAAACTGTTGACTCACTTTAAGCTTCCTCCTCTCTCCCCCTCCCTTTAAAATGATACACAATTTCCCCTTATTAAAAATGGGAGAAAAACAATGCTCTTATTATTTTCCATGTATCTTTTATTAAGCCACAAAGAAAACAAGAGTTTGGCCACATGTTTGTTTGCTTGAGCTACTCCCTTTCCCTTCTGATAAATAATCAAGCCGGCCATCCAGAAAAAACAAAACCAGTGAGCTGGGAAATCTGATGGTCATCCAATAGACTGAGATACCAAGAAAGGCAGCAGACCACTTTTCCCACAGTGGGTTTTGCTGGCCTGCACCTACACTGACATCTGAGTAAATAACTTTAGTCACTCTTTCCATCTTCCCTATGCAGTTAATCTTGCTGTTAAACAAATTGTCCCCGAGGCAGCTGCAAAATATTGTTGTTTTCCCCACTGCATACTTTGGAATATTGCAAAAAAAAGGAGTTTTTCCACAAGCATGCATATTCTTAAAACGTTTGTGGCACATGCAGTTGGTCAAAATATATGTTTCTGTTCTTAAAAGTCTCAACATGGAACAGACCTCATAGAGGTTTTTGTTTTTCCCCCCAAGAGCCTCTCTGAGGATGCTTATTCAGACTATGCATTCTTCATGCCCTCTTGTGCTTCGTGGATATGACAACGACTGCTTCAAATGATTGGACAAAAAGTTAGATATCTGTGTTGGTGGACTTTCCTGGACACAGTACAAATTCCAAACAAACACCCCCCCCCCAAACCTACACAATTTATTAAGCCACGTGAACAAAAAGGAGAGGCACGGAACATGTGTTACAGCACTAGCTACAGATATTAAGCAGCATTACCTCTGGATTGAGCCAGGTGTCATAAATATTACAGACCCTGAAAATCTGAAGAAAAATCTCTGGCGTTAAAGTTAACACCTATTTTTACACACCAGTCTGCTCTCTTTTTCTTCCCTCAAATCTTCCTATAGCACTAGAAGTCTAGACAGCAGTCATACCACAGAGATAACACCCATGCTCATCTCAGCAGCCTGGTTTTTCTTTATCGTTTGATTTGTCCAAATATTAACAAACGGAAAGACAGCCACAAGGGAACGGCATTTCTAAAGATGCAGACCCTCCTCAAACTCCCTCCTGCCCCTCCCTTTCCATGCTGCCATTCCTTCTAAACTTAAGCCAGTAACAGGACAACACACAGACAAAACACTTCACAAACTTACACACGCTCTAAGCGAAAGCCGCCCCTCCTCAAACAACAGTCAGCACAGGACTTCTTGAGAAATACATTTGAAAAACAGAGCACCCCAAAGGAGGGAGGGGGCGCGGGTTAGCAGAAGGCAGCTCCCATTTCGTCTTGTTTTCCTGCTCAACAAGGCAGTAAACAACGTGAATCATCTTATTTTGCTCTAAAGCCTCAGCAATTAAATTTTCCTGGAGCAAAAGAATGCCTCTGCAAGCAAGATAGCAAGTTAAAAGTTCACCATAGCTACATGTTGTACCCCCCCCCCGAGCATTTAAACAGAGAATATGGAGAGTTTAACAGAGCACTCTTACTGTCTGTCTCTAGTTTGCCGTCTCCTTGCTGAAGATGTATTCTGGCTGTTTCTCTGAAGCAGGGGGTTGAAGAATGGTAAAAAGATGTTTGAATAAACAGGAAGTGCTGTGCAGCTGAAGCACACACTGAAGGGAAAACACACTGGAGCACTGCCCTTTGTAGGCAACAACGGGAGGCTTGCCTCCACAGTAGCAACGTCTGCTTTTATGAAATGACAAAGAAACCACAAGAATTTAAGCAATTCCCCCCCCCCATCTGCAAAGCTGATAGATCAGCTGGAGCTTGCAGGTAATTTCAAAGTTGTGTTTAACACTCCAAAAAAATGATATTAATTCTACCCTATTAAAGCAGCTGGCTGACGTGCAGAAATCATATATACATATACATGTGTGTGTGTGTGTGTGTGTGTGTGTGTAAAACTCAACGAAACAGCAGCAAATGCATCTTAGCTATGCAGCTAGGCAAATTCTTTATTTGTACATAGTTTTGGAAAGCTTGTTTTTCACACTCTTTGTGGTACCCACGCGCTTATGTCAATAAATGTCTGTTAAGGTTGGCCAGACTTCACAGCAATTATTCAAATTCCTTCATAACACGCCCCCCCCGGCCCATTTAAAATAAATTAGACTTTTGAATCTAAGATCTCAGGAGTGTGCATTCAATATGTTCCAGCAGATGCATTCTCTTTCTTGGTTTCCTTTCAATCACTAAAACAAACTACCTATTTAAGTCCAGATGACTAAGTAAACTCCCTTCCCTTCAACACCACCAGCCCTCTTCCCCCACCCTCAGCCTTAATTATCAAAAGTCATGTCTTTTGATGTAAGGGGGGGCAGAGATACTGTCAATGAAAGTATACTGGGTTTTGTATTTTGAAGGCAGTTGGCAAAGAGACGAACAGCGGAACAACCATATTCAGCAAGTCATTTTTCTAAAGGAAAAAAAAAGACAGGGAGGGAAAGAACAGGACCCCCCCATTTTTAAGAAAATGTATTGCTGTTGTGTCAATGTGCTACAACCACTGATATTTGTTATTTAGCACAAACTCTCGGACTGTCTGTCATTCTGGGTGCTAATGCTCAGCTAAAATAACTCATTGGGAGCTGTCAATGGGATGTTTACACAGGACGCAATCTTTTCTTCATACAAGGGGATTCCCCCCCCCTTTTTTTTACACTGGAATTCATCTTCTTTTGATCTCACATTCAAAGCAACAGCAGCTTGATAGACATGCAAGTCTGAAAGCAAATCCAGACGCTGAAGATAAACCGCCAGAGTATGACAGGCAGGAGCATCTAAAGCTTATAAAAATGAAGAGAACAGCATGTCGTCTGAGTATTACAATAGCAGAAATCAAGAGACATATTAGGTGGAACTGATCAGCCACAAAAAACCGTTCAAAAGGCAGATCATAGAAACAGAAAGACTAGGCAAAGTGGTGGTGGAGGAGAGAGAGGGAGAGAATGGGAAAGATCTGCTTTTAAAGACGCCTCACCTTCTCTCTAAGCACTACAAGCTTTCTGCTCCTGGCATGCAAAGTGGAGGAAATTGAGGGTTTCTTGTAAAAAGCCTTTACTAACTCAGCAGTTCTCACCTTTAGCTCACCAGTTAATCTTTTAATTAGACTTCTCAATTATGTAGGCCAAACATTTTTTTATTATTATTAATTTTCTTCTTCTTTAAATGCACAGTATGTGTGTTGCTTCTCTTTCCTGCTGTAGGTGTTATGGATTAGTTTATCTGTAGAAACCTAGGCTGAGATCCGATACACAGTTAAGCACGCTTTAGTGCCCACTGATTCTAGTGGGACTTAAGACACCGTTAAATATCTCTGGATTGCACCCCTTATACGGTAGCCATAATGAGACTGTAGTACTCATTAATTGTGAAATCGCTTGGAAATGCCACCCATTTATGTTTCCAGGCCCTTAAGAGCGCCACTTCTTCAAAATTGGTTGGCAATCTGATTAGCTGCTGGGTTCTCTCTCTACATTGTTAAAAGACTCTACTTTGTTATTGGATATTACTTAAATTGGACTATCCCCGAGACAGTTAAATACCAGAGGAGAAAATGCTTATGTGGAAATGATCACTAAAACTTTCTTGAGGAAAATCCATACATTTTTAATTCCTCCCCCTTCTGTATAAGCCTCTTACTTTAATTGAAGTTGCTGAATATAATGAAAAAGTAATTCTCAAACAATTTTGTACTTAGAGATGTTTGTTAACAAACACCGAATGAGCAGGCAGTGTTAGGTTAAAGGGCAGCAGAATTCCACATTATAATTTAGCCTGTGGTTATTTCTGATTAAGAACACCCTCCGGGACAGCAAAGGAAGATCTTCTTTTGCAGCAGGCATAGCTTTTAAAATTAGCCTCTTCTGCATAATAAACCAACAGAAAAACAGTGGATTCGAAGATGCACTGAAACAATTTAAAGTGTTGCAATCAGTTACAATGTGCTTTCTGGGGTGGAAAGCTATATGAACCAAGAGACAGAGCAAAACCCACCTTTTTGAGCAGCTCGCGCCCCAATTGTAAATATTAAAAAGAAAAATGCATCCTGGGTTCTAAAACTGTTATAAGAAAGTCACCTTCTGTCATGCTTATGTAGCTATCTAATGAGCTAAAGGCTGATTATTTATCTTTAAACTGTACTAGTTTAATCTTTTAAGGTCACCACTAATCTGCTTCAACCTTTTTTAAAAATAACAGCTTTCAAGACTTGCCGCTGGAACTCACTAAACCTGGGGGCTGAATGTCATTGGAAGCGAAGCTTTTACCTGAAGCAGCTAGCTGCGCAATGTAAACACTGAGCAAAAATTCTCTGGTAAATCAAGAGGCAAACTACAAAGTCTGCATGCTGAGAATGCAGTCCATAACAAGGCTAATCTTACACCATTCCAAAGAAATAAATAATTATCATGATCAGAATGCAAGGTGACTATCCTTATTTTCTCTAGCGTGTGACTGAGGTTAGATACTGTTCTTGGCAATAATCATTTTGCCTGAACCTCCAGTTGCATTTATTAAGAAGTGTACACAAAAGAGTGGTGACCAGGCTGTATTCCCAAGGAGGTTTGTTATTACTTTTATTTTTTCCCTCAGCCGTCTTGTGGACTTGAATGTCACCATGGACCTTGAATGTGAAACAGCTTCAAGCTAATAGCTCTAATTGCTTGAAGATGTGCAGGCAGGTGAAACCTGATCTCCCCTGGCCACTGTAGAGACCAGGAACAACACAAGAATGTTTACATAGTGGGTTGAGTTTAATAGACAGTAGAGCTGGGTTTCAGACAGCTAGCAAAAATGCAGCTAATAGGTGACCTCTTAAATGTAGCCCCCCCCCTCCCTCTAGTAAACAAAAGGCCATTTCCATTTATTAAAAAAGGGAACATGCTAAATGCCAAGGTTATCTGCCTGTCTGGATGCAGCCCAGGTTCAGATGCACCTGATGTGAAACTTTATCTCTGCAAAACACAAAAGACGTCTAACATGTCAGGGCTCAGTGAGATTCAAAGTGATGTCACATTAATCGTGAACTGAATATTTTACAGGACTGGCCTTTCCAGATTGTCTAGAACAGGGGGTAGCCAACGTGACAGCCTCCATATGTTGTTGGATTCCAGTCCCATAAGATCCACACAGTAGTGAGGGATAATGGTAGCTGAAGTCCAGCAACATCTGGTGGGCCAAGGGTTAGCCAAACCTGGATGGATGGATGGATGGACAGACAGACAGGCATATATATATAGCACACAGCACAACTGGAAACATCTGTGGAAAACAATGAACATATGAACCCTCCTCTGTGGAGTAATAATAATTTTATTATTTATACCCTGCCCATCTGGCTGGGTTTTCTCAGCCACTCTGGACGGCTTACAGCATGTATAAAACATAGTAAAATATCAAACATTAAAAACTTCCTGATACAGGGCAGCCTTCAGATGTATTCTAAAAGTTATGTAGTTCTTTATCTCCTTGACATCTGAAGGTAAGGCGTTGCACAGAGAAGGTGCCACTACCGAGAAGGCCCTCTGCCTGCTTCCCTGTAAGTTCACTTCTTGCAGTGAGGGAACCACCAGAAGACCCTCAGAGGAGGACTTCAGTGTCCAGGGGTGGAGATGCTGCTTCAGGTATACTGGGCTGAGGCCATTTAGAGCTTTAAAGTTTTGCACCAACACCTTGAATTGTGCTCAGAAACATACTGGGAGCCAGAGAAGATCCTTTAGGACCGGTGTTATGTGGTCTCGGCAGCCACTCCCAGTTACCAGTCTAGCTGCCGAATTCTGGATTAGTTGTCGTTTCTGAGTCACCTTCAAAGGTAGCCCCACAAAGAGCACATTGCAATAGTCCAAGCGGGAGATAACTAGAGCAGTGTTTCCCAAACGTTTTTGGGCAACGGCACACCTGTTTACCGGAAAAAAATCTCGCGGCACACCACCATTAAAGCCCCGCCCCCATGACGTCATTCGGGGAGCCGGCGGCCCGGGCCTGAGCTGGAAGGAGAGGCGGTGCTTTTCGGCACAAGGCAATCGGCCTGGAATTGTTTCCCGCGCGCTGCGAAAGGGAACAGCTGCGGTCGCGCGAACCCTCCGGCGCTGGGAGGGGAAAGGGCGGAGTCGCAGAGCACCAGCTGGCCGAGCGGTTGCGCGCAGCGTTGCGCTTTTGGAGAGCGTGCGGCTGCTGCTAGGGGATCCGGGGACGTGAGCAGGCCTGGCCCGACCCGGGTTGAAGGAGGACAAGCCGGCAGCGCGCCAAGTGAGTTTGGTTGCGCGCGACGGCCCCCGCTCCCCCCACCCCCGCCGGATCCTCGCCGCCGCCGCCTCTCGCCCGCCTCCCTCCCACGGCACACCAGCCGATGTCTCACGGCACAGTAGTGTGCCGCGGAACACCGGTTGGGAAACACTGAACTAGAGCATGCACCACTCTGGTGAGACAGTCCACAGGCAGATAGGATCTCAGCCTGCATACCTGATGGAGCTGGTATACAGCTGCCCTGGACACAGAATTGACCTGTGCCTCCATGGACAGCTCTGAGTCAAAAATGACTCCCAGGCTGTGCACCTGGTCCTTTAGTGGCACAGTTATCCCATTCAGGACTAGGGAGTTCCCCAACACCCACCCGCCCCCTATCCCCCCAAAACATTACTTCTGTCTTGTCAGGATTCAGCCTCAATCCTTTAGTCTCCAACCACCCGCAGACACTCACACAGGACATCCACTGCCTTCACTGGTTCTGATTTGAAAGAGAGGTAGAGCTGGGTATCATCTATACACTGGTGAACACCTAGCCCAACCCTCCTGATGATATCTCCCAATAGCTTCATATAGATGTTCAAAAGCATGGGGGAGAGTCCTGAGGCACCCCACAAGTGAGAGCCCAGGGGTCTGAACACTCATCTCTCAACACCACTTTCTGGACATGACCAAGGAAAAAGGAGCAGAACCACTATAAAACAGTGCCTCCAGCTTCCAACCCCTCTAGCCGGTCCAGAGGGATACCACGGTATCAAAAGCCGCTGAGAGATTCAGCAGAACTAGGAAACAGCTATCACCTTTCTCCCTAGCCCACTGGGGATCATCGACCAGCACGACCAAAGCAGTTTCAGTCCCATGATGACGCCTGAATCCCAATTGGAAGGAATCGAAATGGTCTGCATCCTCCAGGTGTGCCTGGAGTTGTTCAGCAACCGCCCGTTCAATCACCTTGCCCAGGAATGGAAGATTTGAGACTGGACAATAGCTGGCAATGGTGGCTGGGTCCAAAGTGGCCAGTTTAATAACTGCTTCTTTCAGTGGGTCTGGGAAGACTCTCTCACAGCATTCACCACAATCATTCACCACCCAGCAGAGCCCATTGCCCAGACCTTTCCTGCTCGCTTTTATGACCCAAGATGGGTAAGGATCGAAGAGACAGGTGGTCAGTTTCATTCATCCAACCAGCCTGCCCCCATCTTCAGAAGTAACAGATTGGAATTGATCCCATGCAACTTAGACAGGCTTCTAATGCTCTCCCGGCCCTATTCCCATGGCGGAGTCTACTTCTTTCCGAATCTGGTGCTTACTCCCAAGTAACTGAGTAAAGACTGTGCAGCCTTACACTGCAATCCTAAGCATTTTTACTCAGAACTAAGTCCTACTGAGTTCAATAGGATTTACTCTCTGGTATGTTCCTGATCATTCTTACAGTTTCTATTATTATTATTATTATTATTATTATTATTATTATTATATTATTATTATATTATTATTATTATTATTATTACTACTACTACTACTACTCCTCATCTTTTTCCCTGGCAGGGACTCAAGGAAGCTTACAGCTAAAACGTTATTTCATTCCATTTATCTCTTGAAGGTGTTGTACACAATCCCTTCCCTCACATATTTTTTCTTTACAACAATCCTGTGAGGATGGCTCAAGGTGACAGATGTACATGTGTATATGACATGTATGTGTGCAGGAGATCAAACATGGGAGAAGCTTCCTGATGCAGAATCTAATGTCTCCATTTTCATCAGACAAATGTTGGAGGGTATGCGATTTTGACACACAGGTTTGCTTCCATGATGTCTAGTTTGGCCTAGAGGACAGCAGAATCTGGGCTGCAGGAAAATAAAACCACTTTCCAAGAAGCAGCAGGGCACTAAAATGTATTTGAACAGGTCATTTCACAATCTGTATGACAGAAAACAAAATGGGGGGTGGGGTGGGGTGGAGGAAGGTAGTTCAACTTCTGCCAGAGGTCAAAGCACAAAAAGGTGTTTACCAAGAGGTGTAGTCTTGAAAGTAAACACTCTAGGTCAGCAATATACAAAGACTTAATAGCTTTGATTTTTTTTTGCAAAATCCTAAAACAAGCCTTACATGGCTTGAAACTTGCTGGGAGCTCTGCTATATGTTA
>NC_138126.1:34678951-34751451 GCF_964188305.1 Podarcis bocagei
ACTGGATGGGCCCTAACAGAGGCAGCACACAAGGGTAAGATTCCCAAAGAGGTCGTCCAAACGGCAGTTATACTACCATGATAAGCCCTTTGGGAACTGGGGAAAAGGAGGGAACTGGGGCAATTCTTTTTGCAACATTCAGATCAAGAACAGAGGAGCCAAGCAGCCTCCTCTGCTTGACCCATACAAGCAACAACAGGGGGGAAACCCCCCACATTTTTTAGGTTAGGAGTTAGAAAATAACCCTGCTCACATGTCTCTTATCTATTTCTCTTTCATAATTCCTCCAAGGAGCTCAGGTGACATGCATGAAGGTTGTATTTTACAGACTACTTTTCTCGTAACTATTCTGCTAGGTACATGAGGCGGAGAGTGTGGTTAGGCCAATGCCATCAAGGAAGCTTCGCAGCTGAGGAAGGATCTGAACCCACATCTCCCTGGTCCAGGTCCAACAACAAACAACTACACCACATTCAAACTTACGAGGGGCTTACACCTCCTCAGCTTCTCAGTGCCAAACATCAATGGCAGATCCCTGACTCTTTTTTTTTTTGTCTTTTCTGCTTTCAGGGCTGTTACCTTGGGAGTATTTGCAATGTGACAACGTCAAATCTATCCAGGGCATCATTCTGGACATAAGTTGTGTTGACAGATTACGTTCATATATCTTAACCTTAGGCTTCCCTGCAAGGAGATCTTTGAAAGAAGGTTGTTCGCCTCTGCAAAAGATCCCACAAGCACAGTGCTGTCATGTGAAGGTAAGAGGAGTATGCCAAATAATCTAACATCCAGATTTAAATATGATTTAAACCAAATCTATATATAAATTTAAATATTCATTACTTTGATTTGATTCATATGCACCCTAATATTGTCTAATGCTCCAAGGTGGGTTATAAATGCACCTTGTGAGGTTTTTATTCAATTGGCAATCTTATATATGTCTCATCACAGGCAACACGTTCTCCTGTATTATTCAAGAAATGAACAAATCTGTTTTTCCACAAATGTATTTTAGAAGCGACTCTTTCCTGTTATTGAAAGAAAATTGTGTTTATTACTCCTTTAGCATAGTGTAAACTCATAAACGTCAACAGAGAGTACAAGGAAAACTGTCAACTAAATATTGTTTCCTTCATGAGCTGCTCTTCCAAGTCAATTACGCCTTTCAACTTCTGGGGCATTGTATGATAAACTGGCAGTAAAAATCATTCACATTAATATACCATGGTGCCTTGCCTGCAAAAGGTAATTAAAGAAGTAAATGACTCATAAGAATAGACATATTAGCTGCAAAATGAAAGGCAACTGAGCTGCCACATGAAAAATATGTACCATTAAGATACTGCATTTTCATATTCCTGTAATCAGCTTCAGTAGACTAATGCTTATTTAATCCAGTTCTGCGCTAAGTCCATCAACAACTGTTTTTTTGCTGTTTTCTCCTTGACTGAACATTATGTGTGCAGGTTTGGAATAAATACCGCAATGAGATTTTTTGCATACTCAATTGAAGGGACTGGTTTTTACATTATTTTTTAAAATGAAACTATTTCTTCCCCTCTCTATCACATCCTCTTTACACATGCGGAGGAAAGTATAACACAGAAGGTTACCACAAATACATTTTCTCACCAGACAGGATTCTTCCACATCACAACCCAGAATCCATATTTTCGGATTCATAATACTATCATAGCACAGAAGAAATATTAGCCACCCTTTCTTTTTACCAGTTCTAACCCTCGATTTATGAAGCACCCCGTTGTGTTAACAAGTCCTTTCATTATAGCTAGAAAAATAAGAACAATGCACTCTAATGCATTGTTCAAAACTCACACCTGAGATGTTGTTGGGAAATAAAAATATATACTATACAACAAAATTCTGAAGGTAGGTGTAAGAAGAATGGGTGAATGATGAAATAAGACAGGGTGAAGGATCTTCCACCAACTTGCTAGGGCAATCCTACTCATTCTTGAGGCAGCATGGGCCAGGATGGTGCTACATGTATAAAACTATGAATTAGTTCTGGCTCATAATTAGCTCTCTCTGTCACTTGCCTTGCCTTGCCGTTTTTGCTGCCAATTTTTTAATTGTGTTTCCATCTTTTCAGGCTCAATGTAAAAACAAGAAAATAAGAAAAATTAATCCACGCCAATGCTAACAGGCACATTAAGAGAGTACCCCAATTTAACTGGCTTTAGCAGAACTGCAAAGCATGGTATAACACTTGGGGAAACGGTAGCACTTAGCATGAAGGTGATGAATTGCCCAAACATTGCAACTGAATTTATACTTAAAGCCCAAATGAGGCCTGTCACAACTCTTTGCATCCGACTCTGTTTCCGGTCCCCAGTTCTACATCTATGGGCTGCAATTGGCAGACAGAAAGTGTGGGGCAGACCCAAGCTCTGGTGAGGGCAGCATGGGAAACAAATAGAGACATCTGCCATTATCAGCAGTGCAGCTTTTAACAATGCAGGCACTGATGGAAAGGAAATATGTGTCCATGCTTTTATTTCTTTACCAATCCATCCTTCCTCTGAGCTCAAGATGGCCTAAATGCTTCTCTCCCCCCCCCCCGCCCCCCTCATTTTATCTTTGTCACAACTATCAGAGGTAGATTTGACTGTGTGTGAGGGCCACTGGCTTAAAGTCACCCTGTGAGCTTCATGGCTGAATGGGGAATTTGAACCCTGGTCTCCAAGGTCCTATTTTGGCACTGTAACAATTATAATGCATTAGGCAAGAGAAAATGTAGATGCTGGTTTCAGCATGAACTTATCTTTTTTGTGGGTAAGGGAATTTCTCCCCACTGGTCTATCGTAATAGCCATCTATAAAAGTCACTTTCCTGGGTTCTTCCCACATTGTAGCACCATGCAACAATGAAGACAAGAAACAGAATTTGGAGGAGGCTCGCACAAATGGGAACAATTGTGATTCTGAGTGGCTCCTACATAGCTCTATGACACAAAGTAGATGGACAGAGAAACACATCAAGAATGTTGTAGAAGGCACAAAAGTTTGACAAAGAGTGGATTTATCTTAAGCTCATGTGAGGAAATGGCTGTCATTCACTTCCATGGGGAAAATAAGTTGCTATTTTGCAGACACTAATACAGTGCAAGTCAAATCACCCACTGACATTAAGCGTCCAAACTTCCACTAAGACGGATCTCAGGACAGGGTGCAATCAATATACTTGGGTGAGGAGCTGCGTCTTATTACAGTGGTATCTCTGGTTACGAACTTAATTCGTTCCAGAGGTCCGTTCTTAACCTGAGGTACTACTTTAGCTAATAGAGCCTCCCGCTGCTGCCGCCGCGAGATTTCTGTTCTCATCCTGAGGTAAAATTCTTAACCCGAGGTACTACTACTGGGTTAGCAGAGTCTGTAACCCGAGGTGTTTGTAACCCGAGGTACCACTGTATATAGGGACAGTTCCCCAAGTAGCTTCTAATATTATATCTGATCTGTTCAGCAAAGTGCTGAGGTGGGACTCTTTTCTTAATATAGCAGGTGGGAGAGGCTACTGGAAGAAAGAATACACAAAATCTGAGAAGCCAGGGACAGCGAAACTGGCAAATTGAGCTTTTAAGAGTCAAACAATAGATTGTAAGATAACCGCCTTCTCATTAAACAATGATGTTAACCCTACGGCCTCTGTTAGCCTCTCCTAACAGATGGAAAACATCCATCTCTCAGGTTATCTAACTTAACCCCATAACACACAAAAATGTGAGAATGTGTGTTTCGTTTGCAAGCAGGAAAGTGTTCTTTTTTCTTTCATATCAATGGCACAGTAATCATTTCTTCAGTTTCACTCCATAAACGCTAAGATCAATAGCAGTTGGCAGAACCATTGAGGAACTGTGATGTCTAAGGTTTTCAAACTTGCTTACTGTGAGAAATATAATTACGATTTGTTTTTTTTAAAAAAACCTCTATTTGAAATAACTCTACATAGAGAAAGGAGACTATGTCTTTAACTGTGATCAAATGTGTTAAGTTGCTATGGCATAAAGTAAAGGAATCCTAAAAATTGTATTTGCCAGAGATTTCTATTTTTTTAAAAAACAACAACAACCCTCTCAAAAAATGGCATTTTTTTTATTTCCTCGAGGAAAACCATCAAGTTTAAATTATTTCCAACTCATTTAAATGTACACTATAATGCACACAAAATGAGAGATAAAATTACACTATGCCAGTGATTAATCCTGTTCAGGACGAGCACAAGACACTACAAGACCTAAAAAAAACTGACTCAGGCCTAAGACCAATAAGACCCTAAGATCAGTTAGAAACTGCCACTGTCTTCTCATTATTCTCAGAGTCTGGGGCAAAAAGTCGAATGAGATCTTGAAATCTAGAAAATGTGACGTCAATATGTGTGAATATTATAATGCTCTGGAAGAGAATAATCAAAGGGCAGAGACTCACATCCTGACAAGTATTATGTTTAGCCCAGAGAAGAGAGGATTGAGGGGAGGGAGGACAGTGGTCTTCAAATATATGCAAGTATAGAGACAATGGAGCAAACGTCCTTTCTGTCGCTCCAGAAGGTGAAACTAGAACCAATGGGCTGCATCCAGCTCTTCAGAGCTTCTGTGAATGCAGCAAAACTTCCTCTTCTGTAGGGGGACTGTCAGAACCATATTATGGGGCCACACAAGAGGGGAAATGGAAATGCTGTTGCACCAGCAAGGTCCCACTGGCACAGCATTGGCTACAACCCATTGGAGAGAAATTATTGTTTCACTGTGAATTGTACTTTGCATTTTATTTTATTTTTTATATAAACAATTTCAGAGTACTTGGTTAAATGGTATACAATGTTAATTAATGATGATGATGTTGATATAATGAGGCCTGTTACTCCTTTAAAAGACACACTGTGCATCTTGTTGCCCCATATATGCTTGGAACTGACTCCCAAAACACTTGTGTGAGGCCACCTCCCTTCAAATCATTTCTCAAAACCCACCTTTCTCACAATCCCATAGTTTCCATGCCTTTGGGGGTGGGGAATGGCAGCCAGGAAATAGGAGAGGAGGTGGTGAGCAAATGAGCACGTGGAGAGATTAGATGAGAATTGCAGGATGGTAAATGAATCAAGTAAGATGGGGAAGCTAAGGTAAGGGTAGATGGAAAAGTAAAAATAAGGACTACTGATAGAGGGAATGAGGGAGAGAGATTGGAGGAGAGATCAGACAAGATGGTTTAAATTTTAGCATTGCAGAAGTAGGCCTTGGGTAGAGTGTTGAAAGGGAGGAGCCAACAAGAGTAGAACATCAAAGGTAGAGATGAGATACTGACAAGTCCTAGAGATGAGATTGCACAGGTATAGTGGTTCTGCTTGGTCAAGTAAATAATAAATGAAAAGGAGAAGTGGGAAAAGTCAGCCAACTTCTGTTCTCCAGAGGCATTCAGCTGCAAAAGAACATGAGCGAAAATATCAAATGGAGGCAGTGAGCCAGGGCTGAAGGTGGGAGGAGTAAATAGTATTATGGAATGTCCTTCTTGGTAAGGCACATTCACATAATTGATGTTTAAGCAGATTTTTTTTTTTAAAAAAAAACCCTGTTCACCCAGAAATTTGGGGGCTGAAATATATTGTTTCCAGCAAGCATGAAATACTAGTTGTGATGATATTTGTTTGTAGTTAATGCACTGTGTTTCTTGTTTGGCTGTTTGTCTCCATGGGTTCATTTGAGAGGAAGAATGGGATAAAAATCTAATAAATTTAAAATATGTTTGGAGGGTTGAGTAAATATTTCAAGAATTTAACACAGGGATGAAGATAAGGTGACAACTGCAAAGTCTATAGAACAGACAGAAGCAGTAGAGGAGTTAGGACAATGATTCAGAGAAGGCCACTAGATCAATGGACTGAAGGTCACAGAAGGAGCTGGAAGCACCACATTGCAAGGATGGGCTGTGTGGAATATTGAAAGGGAGAAGGAAGTGACAATTCCACAGAAAAATGGTCATATGCAGAGCAGTTCCTGATGAAGACAATATCAAGAGAGTGCCAAGTCAGCATGTGGGAGAGTCAGTCCAGAGGTGAAGGCTGACTGAAGCAGCTGGAGCCGAAGAAATCAGTGTTGAAATAACACAGGAGCAGGGTATCAAAGCTATCAGAGGAGCTATCAGAGTAGAAGAAAGTCAGTCAGGCACCAGGGTCTAAGATGAAGGCTGAGAGGAGCCAGGAGGGTAACACAGAATAGAAAAACAGAAACATATAGGACATGTAAAGGTCCATCTAGTCCAGCATCCTATTCTCTCAGTGGCCAATCAGATTCCTGTGGGAAGTACACAAGCAGGATATGATCAGAAGAGCACTCTGCCCACCAGAAATTCTCAGCAACTGGTATTCAAGGGCATATTGCCTTTGTCAGTGGAGGCGAAACATAGCCATTGTGGCTATTAGCTGTTGATAGTCTTATCCTCCATGAATTTGTTTAATTCTCTTTTAAAGCCTTCCAAGTTGCTAGCCATCCTGGCTTCCTGTTGGAGCAAATTCTCAAATACCTCTAATGGGTTAATGTGATATGTAGAAGCCATGCTGGTTCTACTTCAGCAAGGTTTGTTCTTCTATATGCTTGGTCATTTTAGATTTAACAATAAAGATGTTGAGCTAACTAGCCTGCATTTTCCAGGATCCACGCTGGACCTCTTTTTAGAAACTGGTGTTAGACTGGCTGCTTTCTAGTCTATGAAGGTATGAAGACTGGCCCAAGGCCTGCTTCTTAGGGACAAATTACGTATTTTTGTAAGAGGCCCAGCAATTTCACATTTGAGTTTTTCGTGAACTCTTGGGCGGACGCTGTCTGGACAATGATTTGTCAGGTTTTATTTTGGCTATTAGACCTAGAAACCCACAAAATGAACTTTAAAAGGTAGAAAATGCCTCCCATACTTCTGATACTATCCAAAATAAGGTACAAAACCAAGATTGTGCAAATAAGCTCTAGGCCAAAGATGTGGATTAGTAGTTTCCATCTTGGCTCATCAAAGATGCACACCTAACTAGTATGAAAACAAACAGGAAGGAGCCAGTCTGCCAACCGCATAAATTAGTCACATCTCTTCGCGGAAGGCCACATCATACATGGACTGGTATGTCTTGGCTATAGAGGTATGTAGTCTCTTCAAACAGCTGGTAAAACCCTTATACAGAAACTCCTCCTATGTCAGAGAACTTCAATGCACAGAGGAGGAGTTCATTCACCACAATGCCAGAGACAGCTCTGTGTGTGCATTTCCATTGCTTGCTATATACCGTATTTTTCGCCCCATAAGACGCACCGGCCCATAAGACGCACCTAGATTTTAGGGGGGGAAATGAAGGGGAAAAAAATTATTTCCCCCCCAGGTGCGCTGCGCTACACCAGGAGCTTGGGGCGTGCGGAGCTCAGCGCGCCCCAAGCTTCTGCGTGCCGGCAAGGTCTCCGCTAGCGTGGGAGAGCCGGCGCCTCTCCCAGGGCTAGCGGACCCCTGCGCTAATCCAGAAGCTTGGGGCGTGCTGAGGTCAGCGCGCCCCAAGCTTCTGCATGCCGGCAAGCAGTCCGCTGCCGCCCCAAGCCTTGCGCACCCGGCGGGACCTCCTGCCGGGTGCGGGAGGCTTGGGGCGGCAGCGGACTGCTTGCCGGCATGCAGAAGCTTGGGGCGCGCTGACCTCAGCACGCCCCAAGCTTCTAGGTGCGCGCAAGCAGTCCGCTGCCGCCCCAAGCCTTGCGCACCCTGCCTTCAGGGCGCCCGACGCTCCGAGAAGCAGGCTGCTATCCGCAGCCTAGGCAGCCCTGCGGGTCCTCCCACAGGGCTGCCTGGGCTGCGGAATGGTTCCCGAAGCGTCGGGCGCTCTGCCTTCAGGGCGCCCGACGCTCCGAGAAGCAGGCTGCTATCCGCAGCCTAGGCAACCCTGTGGGACCTCCCACAGGGCTGCCTGGGCGGCGGATATCTTCCTGAAGCCTGGAGAGCGAGAGGGGTCGGTGCGCACCGACCCCTCTCGCTCTTCAAGCTTCAGCGAAAGCCTGCATTCGCCCCATAAGACGCACCCAGATTTTCCCTTCATTTTTGGAGGGGAAAAAGTGCGTCTTATGGGGCGAAAAATACGGTAGCTAGGCTCAATATTGCAGAGTGGTGTAATATGACCTCTCTCAACATTCTGCATGTGCAATGGAGCACCTGAGGCACTCTGTCTGAATGCAAAAGATCTCTATTTATTATATATAACTGGTAGTTCCTCTTCAAAAGAGAGGTGATGAAAAGGAAAAGGTGGGGGGACAACCCTTCAAACTATATTCTGGAAATGTAACTGCATTCTCCATATATACCATTAACGCTCCTATACATAGTGAGGCTTTTAAAAATGGAGGCTCAGTCATTATTCATATTGTATTATTGCTTCTCCATTTGAGCAGACATCACTTGATGCCCACAATTAATGAGCTCTAGTCCTTTTTCTAATTAAGGAACAAAGATTCGTGTGTGCTGGATATAGAAAGCCACTGTCTACAAAAAGCATTTAAACAAGAGAAAAATCCTTCTAATTACCTTAAAATAGGACTTTTGATATCTCTGAACATAATAGGATCAAGAAATTAGAGCACTTGCAACATCAGTTGCAAATAAGCTTTTAATAAACATTATGCAAAGGTAATGGTATTCTTTACTACCGCCCCACCCCCACCAAATAATAGAAACTTATAGATATCACTTCTTACATTTTTTTTGTAATTAATGTTTTGTAATGAAAATGCACCACATAAATTATATTATGACTATGGGACATCATATCAGAAAAGCGGAAAAAATAGAAGGTAGCTATAAGAGTATAAAATATCTTTAGACTACAGTCGATTAGGATTCAAACATGTAATTAAGAAAGTCAGAAAGATAACCTCACTTTATACAGTAATTAGGGCGGTTGGAAATAGGATACCATCTCTTAAAGTGTTACAAATACACCACACCACTAAATAATCCGTATTGCTGGGGAAGAATACTTGCTATCAAGGGCAAAGCTGCTATACGCTGAGGTAACAGCAAATGACAGACTGTTGTTCAAGTCCATTAGCTGCTATGTGATAGTAGCACATTCACTAGCCCACGACCTGTGAAAAATCTTAGATCTCTTTAAATCTTTGAATTGGATTGCTGCATTAATTCTTAAGAACTGCAATCCTTCAACCAAGTCAAATTACCCTCATTAACCGGGGGGGGGGGGGAGAGAGAGAAACTGCCTCTGCAATGTTTTTTAGAAAAAGATATTTATTACCTATAATCACTTTCCCTTACTGCTCCTAGAAGTATTAAAAATGGGTGGGAGAAGAAAAGAATAAACTTTGGGGGAGGGGGGAGAAACCCAGACACTATTTCAGACATTAGGTGGGAATGTTAATAAACTCTACAGTCCTGTATGGAAATTAAAATGCACATAGATAAAGGTACTGGAACAAAAGGAATCTCAATTAATCTTGAGGAAAGGATAAAGATTTGGAATGATCTTTGTCTGCCACTGACACAAACACAATAGGTGGGGTAGAAATTCTCCCATTATCTGAGGCTTGATTAGAACACTACTTCATAATTAGACATGTTAGAAGTATTGTCATCAACCAGAAGATTCATGTACTAACTAAAAGGTCTCAGAAGCCAGTTCAAGACTTCTACTCATTAACAACATCTGCTATTAATGTTTAACTCTCATAAACATGCACAAGGGCATTCAGCATACAAGAAAGATTTAAAACAAATATTTTGTTGTTCTGTTTTTGCCCTTGTGGAGATCTGTGACAACCCCACAAATGCTGAGCACTCTTAAAAAACAACTAGGCAAGATAACAGAAGGGTATTTGTTCTTTGCAAGAGACAATCTTGCTCTTTCAGCAGGGTAGAATCATTTAATAGAAAACGGGGGGGGGGAGGAGAAAGAGAGAGACATACATTTACAGTGCTCCCTCCCCCTCAGGCACATTACTTTGCAGATCTTTATTTTTAAAAAAGCAGAGAATAAAAATGCACACACATCTCCAGTTTGCATTAACTGTTAGAATGAGGAGTGAGTTGTGGAAAGGGGGTTTATGGAAGGTAAATCATTACCCGACTGGATAATGAAATGCAGAGGCTTTGCCTCCACATCCAGCTACCACCAAGGCTAGTGCCCCTGCCATCCCCAGTGATGTGAGAGGACAAGAAGTATGAGCAGCAAAACCACTGTGTAACAGTGTTTTTGCATGGTGCACAAATTAACCCCATTGGGAGAACTGTAGCCAAGGCCCTAGTATTTTTCCTTCCTTATTTCTTTATCTATCTATGTTAAGTTTCTCTTAAATAGTATCTACAGCAGTGGTCAGCAACTGGAAATTACTGGGCCAGATCTGGCCTCTGAGGTAGCTTTACCCTGAACAGGGCCAAAGGTGGCTCCAATCTTTAAAAAACAAAAAAGCCTTTCCTAAATAAAACAGAATGTAGCATTAGGGCCAAAACAGATAAGATGTGGTGCCTGTGAACTGGATCAGGGTGGTGGCATGGTGAGACAGAGGAAAACATAAAGTCACATGCTTTGACTGAATGCAAAAATGTTGAAATCGGATAGTGAATCTCTCTCAAAAAAGAAGGCCTTGCTCTAACCTAAAGTAGGCTGCATATCAATAGAAGCTTCTAATATATTTCAGTAAACTGGATGGTTTTGTGCTTGGTCCAGTAAAGTATACATTTTATGATCAGATTTGTAGACTTAAGAGTCTGTATAAACAACTGTTCTAAAGAATTGCCATTTCTGCTACCCGAGATAAGGATGATTTGATGCCAACATTTAAATATTATGAGCATATATGGTTGTTTTTGGAGCAAAAAAAGCTTGAATGATATAAAGATGCATAATTTATTTAGTTTAGTTTGTTCATCAGGATTTATATACTGCTTAATAAAAACAAATAAATCTGTTTACATAAAATTATAGAAAATATTCATTAAAACAGCCAGACTAGTTTGGTTATTGCAATTTTACCTATGTGGTTCCATTTCAATATGTGTACTTATATTATTTTCTATTAATTCCATTAAACCATTAAATAATGCACTTATATTATAGTAGGATAGTAGATGCAAATATTATGTATATGTATGACAAAATAAGCAAAAGGAACCATTAGTAAGTACTGACAAAAATTATAAATATGTACATGTAAACATTCTAAGTGTGTCTCCCCCCCCCCATTGACTCTTGCTTTACTTTACATTTACCTCCAATCAAATAAGTACGAAAGACATGTTGGCCATCTATATAGCTTTATTTACATTCTCCTCCCCCTGACAAGAATGATTACAGTGGTACCTCAGGTTAAGAACTTAATTCGTTCCAGAGATCCGTTCTTAACCTGAAACAGTTCTTAACCTGAGGTGCCACTTTAGCCAATGGGGCCTCCCGCTGCCGCCGCCGTGCGATTTCTGTTCTCATCCTGAAGCGAAGTTCTTAACCCGAGGTACTATTTCTGGGTTAACGGAGTCTGTAACCTGAAGTGTCTGTAACCCGAGGTACCGCTGTATTTGAAAAAAGCAGGGAGTCCATGTTCTTTTTCTACTACCGTATTTCTGTTGAACTCTTTTTATAAAGCCTTATAAAATTGAAATGTAAGAGGGAATGTGATGAAATGGTATTTATAGCAAAAGCTTCTGCTCGCCAGCATTTTACACGCAGACATGTGCATCTTCATTTCTATGCCATACCTCTGCACACTCTGATGGGTCCACTGGCTGTCTACTAGTCATTAAAAAGGGGAATCCACTCATCACATAGAACAGTTTTGACAGGGCTTGCATGCAGAGGGCTGGTATAATGGTTTTAAACATTTGATTTGATGCTCCTCACCAAGTGCCAATGACACACATCCTGAACAGGATGTGCCATTTAAACAAAAATATATATATACATACAAAAAAGTAAGCGCAGCCTTGCTTGGTTCCCTTGTACAGCTTGAACCCAACTGTTAGCTCAAATGTATGAACAGCAGAAAATGCTCAATGTTATAAAGGTAAAAGTCTAGCTGTTCTTACAACTCTATCCTGGGGAATTCAGTGCTGATAGAGCCAAGCCATGATTACAGCAAGGCCTTATGTGATACTAGCTTTTGATGTGACGATGTTGCAAAGACACGTCTGGGAGATATGCATACTCCTGAAGCTGAGACAACAGCAGCAGCAGCAGCAGCAGCAGCAGCAGCAAAAACCTACTTCAAATGAGGCAGATGTGGAGGAAAGCGAAATTCTTAAATGTTCTTCTATGTGCCTTTAAATCCAGCAACCTCCTGGTTGGAAGACAAGGTTATCTTCAGTTTTGCCAGAGGGAGGAGCTTTCTACTCTCCAGACTAGGACAGGAGGAGTAGGAAAACTTGCATCTTGCCTGTTGCCCTGGATTCCTTTCTTCCACTGCTCATTCAAGTCTACACCACCCCTTCTCCTTTCTTTGGGCTGCTTGCCTGCCCCTGAAACTGGAATAAATACATAGGACAAAGAGGAGAGAAGGGGCAGGAGAGGAAAGGAAAGGGAGAAGGGCAATGTTGCCAAGGCGGAGGTAGGGATACTGCTTACATGGGATGATGTCAAAAGGCCCAATGCAGAGAGTCCTCTCAAACCTGGAACCATTCCTAAATTTGTTGTTGTTGTTTACTGTACAATATTAGAACTTCAAAAAGCTGAAATGAAGACAAAACCAGGATATTTCTCAACTACTGCCCACAATTAAAGAGCCAAGTCATGGACTCAGATCCTATACTTAGAGCTTAGGGAGAGGCCTAGAGACTGGCTGTCAATGGCTATTTTAGTACCATGTAACAAAGATGCCTCAGTATGATGTGTAACATATTTAAGATGGGAGCACTTAATGGCACCTCCTCCATCCCTTTGTACCAGGCAAGCCAAACCAAAACCAATAATCAAAGCTTCAACTGGAATTCCAACCCCAACAATAATTTTCAACAATAATGGTAATTGGGGAAGCAATACAGCTCGGTAGCAGAACACATAATTTCTCAGGTTCAAACTCTGGCCTTTTTAGATAGAATGGGAAAGCCTCCTGTCTGAAACCCTGGAGACCTTCTGCCATTCAGTGCAGACAACACTGTGATCGATGGATCCATTGGCCTGGCTAACTGTAAAGTTGCTAGAGATGCTCCTATGTTCCAGTATATAGATATTTTCATACGTAAGGGTGGTTATTCAAGGGGATGAGTATATATGATTGGACAGGTGAAGACATTGCAAGGGCAAGGAATGTTAGTATTAAAACTGGAAACTGTGAATGGCACAAGAGAAAGTGTATCTTTCATTGCACCAGCCAATGGTTAAAAATACAGTATACACAAATTTTTGAAGCACATGTTCTTCTTCAGACATGGATACTGAAAACCAAAATAAAGTACAATTAAAAGTTGCCACATGTCCAGACAGTTGATTACCAGTCTGTGGCTCATCCAGAAATATGAAGCTCATGGAGAAATACACTGTTAACATTTATTGATTACAGGGAAAACAGAATTTTCTGAGCATAATGAATATGTTGTTCAGTGGAAAAATAATTGAAAGATAAGCTGCATGCCAATTTTAAATAAAGTGTATTCATATGCTGTGTATAGAGCTTGCAGATTTTCTTCCATACTGCTTTTCTCCTGTAGAAGCCCAGTATTTACTGCTAGCCTTCAAATTCACTTTCATATTTGCACCTGCAAAGTTGTTTGTACATTAAGCATTAGAATATACCCAAGGTAACCAGGATATAAGGAGGGGGGGACCACATTCTTATGGGCAAAAATTTGCACATATGCTACAAACAAGCATGTGCATGTATGAGTGTAAGACTAGGGGATGAAAGAACAATTATGTTTGCCTAAAATGCATATTTACATTATGAGATTTCTGAAAAGACTTTCAGAGCAGTTTTTTATAATACCCCCTGGAAATCTTTAAGATCATTTACATGGAGTAAAGTGTTCTTATATTATACAGAAGCCACAAGTGTGAAAGTTCACTTCACTAGCTTAAAGTTAGGCACTCATAATATATGTCACAAAGAGAGTCCCATGAGAAGATATGCATTTCAAGGATAGCCTTTAACACGGACATGGACTGCGACTCCTCAGCTTCAACCTTTGAACAGCCTTCGGCATTACCTTGATCATAGGAATTGTGGTTTAAATAGTTGCTGCCATCTTGGATCCAAAAGGTGGGTGGTATTAAATTACTAAATGCAATTTATTTACTGTGCAGGGTTTCCCTGCTGCTGCAGGAATCCGTAAGCTTTCCTATAGATAGCACCGTACGAAGCAGAGCCATTCATTTGGATTTCAACAACACGATAACAAATAAGAAGACATAAGAGGAAACTGGCTTTGGTTACAGTGCTGACTCAGATGTTGACAGCTGACCCTGTAGCCTGTAGTGGTCAACTGACCTCCAAAATCAACAGGAGGCAAAATGCCCTTTGAAGTCCTTCTTTCTAGACAGGTCTATCAAGCTGTCCTGCATCTCCTCTCCAACTTGTCAGTTAATATATTTCTTGCCTCTGACCCTCCATTCCTGTTTGCCTAATCTGGTAATTAACCTCCAAGCTGTATGACTACGCTTCCCACCTGTGCCCCATGTGACCACCACCTTACCTGAGAATAGTTGCAATTGTGCTTGTGGGTCAGCAATAGCATCTTCCCTACTTCATGAAGGGGTGGGACAAAGTCCCTCTAACAGAGCTTTCCAAACTGTGTGTTGTGACACATTAGTGTATCGGCTGCAGTGCATAGGTGTGTCACGTGGACGCTCCCTGTGCTCCTCCTGGGGCTGGAAAGGGATTATTTTAACCTCCGGTTTGCTAGTAAAACTGAATTACTGTGTCGCGAAATGATGCATGTCTAAAAAGTGTGTCACCAGCATGAAAAGTTTGGAAAGCTCTGCTCGAACACAGTGTGTCTCAACCAAGGAGCATGCCATCCTAATGGGGTATACAAAGATTTCATGGGGGCAGGGATTATTATTATTTTTAATGTAGAATTTAAGTAAAAAAACCATTGCAACCCATTTGAAAATTCAAATAAAAGAATCACGGCAGCCAGGTTTGAAAGGCGGAAGGTTTTTATGTCGGCTAGAAAGGAGCATGGGTTTAAAAAAAAAGGTTGAGGAACATTGTTCTAACATATTTTAGTAAGCCAGAGTAATATAGCAGGTAGAATGCCAGGCTTGAACTGGAGATGCCTACGTTCCAAACAGTGCTTAGTCATTAAGCTCTCATGGGAGTGACTTGGGGTCATTCACACTCTTCCACCCTAACCTATCTCATGGGGTTATTGAACAATAAAAAATGAGGGGGAGCATGAGTGCCTTGTGAACTGGATGGTGGAAATAGGAAACAAATAGACTTCCGGGGGCGGCGCGAAACTGTAATGGCGGTCCTCTTCGAGCTCTGAAGAGGGGCTCCGCGGAAAAGGGTCGTTCGCTGCGGCATAGCGACGACCCATCAAGATAAACCACGGGTAGAGTGAGCCCGTGGCCGTGGGACTCGGCGGGCACCAGAAGCTGCTCCGAAAACACAGAAGGGACCCCGTAAGGAGACCCGGAGTGAAGGAGGGGTAGCGGTGCTGTGAGTTCATCGCTCTTTCCGCGGAAGCGAAGCCGCGCGGCTGTTACAGATGAGCGCTGATCCTTCTTCCTAAAATCAACGCTAAACTGCAAGCAACATACCCGTGAGTAAAGGGGTTTAAAATTTGGCAAAAGAAATTCGGTTAATTTGGCTGAAAGCGGGAGACGAGAAAAGGGAAGTCCGTCTTCCGACATTGCTGACAAGATCAAAGCAAAGCTTTTAGAAACGGAAGCGTTTGAAACGGGACTGTGGGAAGCTTAAACTTTTTCGTGCTATAAGATCTGCTTATTTTATTGAGCTGAAGGTGGAAATGGACATTGACTAAAAGAAGCAGTAAATGGTGACTTTCCTCCTATCTTTTTTCTCCTTTGGGCTGTATTTTTAAAGAGCCAGATTGTCGGGCTGCCAGAGAGAGAGACTGTGGCAAACTGCGGAAACAGTTGCAAAACTTTGCTGGAAAGTAACTGTTATATTTGAGCAGAAAAGACTGATTGGGATACTGTTACAAGCACCTTTCGTGAAACTTTGTTGATTTATAAAAGGCGCTTTGGGAAATCTTGAGTTTATGAAGGGACTTTTGGACTAATGAATTTACTGTCTTGAAACAATTTGGAACTTTAATGGCGGATTACTTCCTTCTTTGTCTTTGAAACCGGGTGGTACTCCCCCTACAGGGCTTTCGGATTATAAAATCCTGGGAACTGACTTTTGTTTTGAATTCCATCTCATTGGTTGTTTACTCCTGAATTTGTCTTTCCCATGGAATAATAGACAATTTGACCTTGAACATTGACAGATGTGTAATGAGTGGTGCAGGGAGAACAAGAGCATCTAAAGCAAAGGAAACTAAAGAGGCTAAGGAAAAAGAAAAAGAAAAGGAAAGAAGACCAGCACAATTTGTACAAACAACATTGACCCAAGGACGCCGTTCGTCGGTTCCAGCTGTACTGGTGTCCCATAGAGAACAAGGGGAAATAACTGAGAAGTCCACTGAGGAAGATATGGCAGCAGGTGGGTCAGATACACTATTAAAACAAATATTGGAGCAACTATCAAGTTTAAACCAGAAGGTGGACGATCAGTCTGTGAAGATAGATAAAGCAACTTCCTCGATTCAAAAACTGACTGACCAAGTTTCCCAGCACACGCAAGCCATAGAGAAATTGCAAGGAGCAACAGCGGAAAATCGAGAATTAGCTGGAGAAGCAATCCAGAAAGTGGGAGTCCTACAAAAAGAGGTTGAAGAAATAAAAGGAGAAGTTAGGCCCCTGCACAAACAGGTGGGTGAACAACAAGTCTATCTGTCAATGGTGGAACTGAAAAATCGTGAGAGCAACATCAAATTGAGAGGTATTCCGGAACTCGAGCAAGGAGACTTGATTGGATACTTAACACAGGAATTCTCGAAGTTCTGGGGTTTAAAGGAAGATACAGATTTTAGGATTGTCTCGGCATATAGACTGGGAAGACTGGTAAGGAAAGACAGATCCAGAGACTGTTTGATAATTTTAAGAACAAAGGAAGAGAGAGACAAGATCCTAGGCCTTCATTTCAAAAAAGCAATTGAAATACAAGACAAAAGGGTGGAAATTTACAGAGATATCCCGAGGCAGCTGCTGGACCTTAGAGCCACCTATACAGAATTAGCAAAATTACTGAGACACAACGCAATTCCCTATAGGTGGGAGTTTCCACAGGGATTATCCTTCACCTACAAAGAAAGGAAGGTTAAAATAAGAACACCTGAAGATAACCAAAAGTTCCTTCACGACCACGGAGAAGATCTCCAAAAAGGAGCGGATTGGCTTCCAGTTTTACCAGCACCAGCACCGCCCGGAAGTGGGCCAACGCCTATACCTTCGGGATCTGAGCAAAAGGAAGACACCCCATCTTAAGAACATCTTAAATAGAACAGGATGTCTCTGCAGCTACTTAGTTGGAACATAAATGGCGGGAATTCTCCGGAAAAAAGGAGAAGGATATTTCATATCCTAAAAAAAGAACAATTGGATGTAATATGTTTGCAAGAAACACATGTGACTAGGCTCCACAGGAAAGTATTAATCAATAAAAGACTTGGCCAAGAATTTATCTCATCAGACAAAGTTAAAAAAAGAGGTGTTGTAATTTATGCAAAGGAGAACCTGTCGCCAAAATTTTTATTTAAAGATGATTATGGAAGAATTCTCGCAATTGAAATCCAAACACAAGGGGAAAAGATTTTGATATTAGGAATTTACGCGCCAAATGATGGAAAATCAGAATTCTACAAGAAGCTGCATGAGACAATGATGGACTATTTGGACTATGCTAATATTATTGTGATGGGAGATATGAATGGGGTGGTGTCTACAAATATGGATAAATCCCAAAATCAAAACTTAACAACAGACGGCAGACTCCCTAAAACTTTCTTTGAAATGACAGACAATATGGACTTGATTGACATTTGGAGGACAAGGAACCCCTTGGGTAAAGAAGGAACCTTCTTTTCTGAGGCCCACTTGTCATGGACACGAATCGACCAAATTTGGATATCTAGAGGGCTGGCTCCGAAAACGAGAAAAGTGGAAATCTGCCCAAAAACCTGCTCCGACCATAATGCCATAAAAATGGAACTGAGACTTTTCCCAACTGGATCCTTCAGATGGAGAATGAATGACACCTTGTTAAGAGATCAAGAGATTGTGAAGAAGGCCCAAAAAACACTAAAGGACTACTTTGAAATAAATTTGAACACTACGGTGGAGAAAAGAACAATCTGGGATGCAAGTAAAGCTGTAATGAGAGGGTTTCTGATTCAACAGAATTCGATAAAAAGAAAATATTGGAATGGAAAAAAAGAAAAAATTTTAGAGAAAATAAGTGAAGGAGAGAAAAAGCTGAGAATCAAACCGAAGTCTAAAGAGGTGCTAAGAGAGATCAAATTTCATCAAGCACAATATTCGAAACTGATCAATCAAGAGATTGAGTGGAAAATCAAACAAATGAAGCAGAGATCGTTTGAATCAGCAAATAAATGTGGAAAGTTGCTGGCTTGGCAGTTGAAAAAAAGACAAAAGTTAAATACGGTTACAAATTTGGAGATTCAAGGAAAAATAGTTCAGAAACCAGAAGAAATAAGAAAGTGCTTCCACAGATATTTCAAAGAGCTTTACGCACAGGGGCCTCAGAAAGAATCGGAAATGGACCAATTTTTGGAAACAAATGGACTACCTAAAATAAGTCAAGATAAAAGATCAATTCTTAACAGCAAAATAACTCAACAGGAAATTGAAGGTGCCATCCAAAACATGCAGCTGGGCAAATCTCCAGGCCCGGACGGACTCACCTCCAAATATTATAAAACTTTGAAGGATTTCTTGATACAACCGTTGTTGGAGGTTTGCAACCAGATCATGGAGGGGAGAAAGGCACCGGAAACGTGGAAAGAAGCATTTATCACATTGATTCCCAAGTCAGAAAGGGAAAAGACTCAGCTTAAGAACTACCGTCCCATCTCACTCCTGAATGTGGATTACAAAATATTTGCAGACATTTTAGCAAATAGACTTAAAAATGTACTAAATGAAGTAATTCACAAGGACCAAGCAGGCTTTCTCCCTGGTAGACATATGTCTGACAACACCAGGAACATTATTGATATATTGGAGTTGTTGCGAATTAGAAACACAAGGGCTGCCTTAATTTTTATTGATGCGGAGAAAGCATTTGACAACATTTCTTGGATGTTTATGAAGAAGAACTTGAAAGGGATGGGAGTGGGACGGGGGTTTGAAAATGGATTAGAAGCAATTTACTCAGAACAAAAAGCTAAACTGATAGTGAACAATGTGGTATCGGAGGAACTTCAAATTGAAAAAGGGACACGACAGGGGTGCCCTCTATCTCCTCTGCTATTCATTTCTGTTCTGGAGGTATTGCTGAATATGATTAGGGAGGACCAGTTGGTGCAAGGTATAGTGGTCGGAGCGAAACAATACAAACTGAAAGCTTTCGCAGATGACTTAGTCTTGACATTACAGGAGCCAGAATCTAGCACAAAAAGAGTTTTGGAACTTATCCTGGAGTTTGGTCGGGTGGCGGGATTTAAGTTAAACAAACAAAAAACTAAGGTTTTGGTTAAAAATCTGACACCTACAGAGATAGAGGGGTACCAGAAAGAGACAGAGTTAAGTGTGGTTAAAAAAGTGAAATACCTGGGAGTATCCTTGTCCACTAAAAATTTAAATCTTTTTAAAGATAACTATGAAAAATGTTGGTTGGAAATTAAAAAAGACTTGGATATTTGGTCAAGATTGAAACTTACCTTGTCAGGCCGAATCGCAGCTATAAAGATGTGTGTTTTGCCAAAAATGTTATTCTTATTTCAAACCCTTCAGGTCGTGGACAGAATGGAATGTTTTGGAAAATGGCAGAAGGATATTTCTAAGTTTGTCTGGCAGGGCAAAAAGCCCCGAATAAAATTTAAAATACTAACTGACTCAAAAGATAGAGGGGGGTTTGCCCTGCCGGATTTAAGGTTGTATTATGAAGCTGCAGCCTTCTGCTGGTTGAAGGATTGGTTTCTGTTGGAAAACACCGATGTCCTAGATCTGGAAGGGTTTGATAATGTGTATGGTTGGCATGCATATTTGTGGTATGACAAGGCGAAGACTCATAAATTGTTTAAAAACCATATTGTCAGAAAATCAATTTTTGCCGTCTGGATGAAATACAAGGACTTATTAGAAAGTAAGACCCCGAGGTGGTTATCACCTGTGGAAGCCAAGATTTCTAAAAAAAGGCCCAATATGGAGGCCTACTGGCCAAAATATTGGGAATTGATTGAAAGAGTTGGAGATAATTGGAAGCTCCAAAGCCAGGACAAACTAAAAGGTAAGGTGCGAGATTGGTTGCATTATGCTCAAATTCAAGAGGTATTCAAAATAGATAAAAAAGTGGGTTTCCAGTTGGAGAAATCGAAACTGGAGACGGAGTTACTAGAACCAAAGACCAAGGTACTTTCGAGGATGTATGACTTGCTGCTTAAATGGAACACACAGGATGAGACAGTTAAATCTGCTATGATAAAATGGGCACAGGATGTAGGACACAACATTATGTCTGAGGACTGGGAAAGGTTATGGAACACCGGTATGAAATTCACGGCATGTAGTGCCTTGAAAGAGAACATTATGAAAATGGTATACCGGTGGTACATGACCCCAGTCAAGTTGGCCAAAATATATCATCTTTCTGATAATAAGTGTTGGAAGTGTAAGGAGGCAGAAGGGACATTCTTTCACCTCTGGTGGACCTGCCCGAAAGTAAAGGCCTTTTGGGAAATGATATATAATGAGCTGAAAAAGGTATTTAGATATACCTTCTCTAAGAAACCAGAGGCCTTTCTCCTGGGCATGGTGGACCGGAAGGTGCCAAAGAAGGACAGAACCTTGTTTATGTATGCAACCACAGCAGCTAGGATTCTCATCGCTAAGTTCTGGAAAACACCAGATCTACCCACACTGGAGGACTGGCAGACGCAGTTGATGGACTACATGGAGTTGGCGGAAATGACTGGCAGAATCCGAGATCTGAGCGAAGAAACAATGGAGGAGGACTGGAAAAAATTTAAGGACTATTTGCAAAAACATTATAAGTTGTTTGAATGTTAAGATAGCGCACGATTAAGAAATGTTATGTTTCCGCAATTTATTTTAAGCAAATGATAAAGTAAGCATTGATGGAAAAAACGAGAAATATTTGAAACAAATTATTATGTTTATTAAGAGTGTCAAAACTAAATTACAAATTTTTGAAATTGGTAACATAATACATTTAAAGGTATAATAAGATGGGAAACAAGATAACAAATTGCTGAACTGGCTAGAACAATGAATGCAATGTTGAGAGGATGTGAGGAGGTCCAAAAGTGAATTGCTGAAAGATGTTAAGGAAAGTTTCTTAATACTTTTTCTTTTTTTTATTTTTCTTCATATATATATATATAAAAAATGTTTCTTGTATGTTGCCATGTAAACAAATTTGTTAATCTATGAAAAGAAACGCAATAAAAAATCTTTATAAAAAAAAGAAAAAAAAGAAATAGGAAACAAATAATTTAAAAGTATCGCATATCAGCCTTTACTTTGACTATGTTGAATTATTTAGACTAGTCCATTATTTAGACTAGTCCAGCCGGTTTAGACGTCAACTCATCCTGCTATCTGAAGTTAATTACTGTGAAAAATAAAATGTACTTGACTTATTAATCTAATCACCATAAAACAATGTGATAGCCTGAATCAACTACTCCAAGTACTTCTAGAACCATCTCCAAGTCTTTTTCATACATCTTCCTTTACTTGCTCATCCAGAATACACCCTCAACAATGATATTGTGCTACGGAAGGAAAGAAACAAAAAACAACAACAATCACCCATCTAGTTATAACCCTACTTATTTACAGGTAGCTCTTACCATGGACATAAGTTTCCAAAATTAAACTGTAAGGAAGACAATTCACAGGACACAAATAACCCATGCCATCCACAAATTTCAACAGAATTTATCTCCACATCCATATTTTCAGAGGGGGGTGGTCAGATTTATCTCCAAAGAGAATATAAGGATTCTCTTCACTTCTTCCAAAGAATTGTATTTTAATACAGGAGACCTGAGAACCAATAAAAAAGGCAATTTAACAATATCGCTAGTGTGTCACCAATCACCATAAAGGCCTGGAGGCTCCAACATACCTACTACAGTACAATAGGTTTGCCACCCTGCTGGTTTTCAATTGACACCCTCCTCCCCATCATGTTATTATTTTTTTATAAGTTAGGCCTAATAGTGGTTTCTAATATTCCTGCTTCGCTCACAGCTGATGGCGTTTTCTGCTGCTAAGCTCTGTTTCTCAGAGACACCTCTGGAAGAAAGAGACATAGAGAGAAGACACTAGTTCACCACAGCTAAAAAAAAATGGAAAGTGTGATTTGAAATGGACACAAAGAGGGGAAGTGATAAGCCTGGCACATGTTACCAGTGCCTATTATCATGTGGGCTATATCACAGAGAATGACCATAGAAACTCATCCTGAGTCCTCTAATATACTGTTATCTGATGGAAACATGAGAAATCCACTCTTCCGTTGCCACCAATAGGGCTTTACTGATGGCCAGGTTTGGTCTGTAAGCAAGAACTGCATTTCGAAAAGCATGGGGGACAGGAAATGGCTAACAGAATCCCCACTTAATATTCACTTTCCCAGTGATTTCAAATTAATGGTCATAAAAATAATGAGCATGTTTAAACAATGCTTACCTCTAGAACATGTACCTACTGTGCCTACTCTGCACATAACTGTGGCCAGCTTCAATAATGCCCTTTTAAATGGATAACTGTTAAATTAATATATCTGCTAAAGGAATCAATTTTTGTGCACTCCAAGGTTATGTGTTTAACAGACTTCGATAATTCAATGAAAAATTGAGCTGGTAATGATTTGCAGGCTAAATGAATGTTAAATACTTCAAAGGATTGGACAAACAAGTAGGCAGCAACATTTTTATGGGTTCACTTCCTTCAAGGGAACTTAAAGAGCCTGCCTTTTTATTGCTGCGAATTCTAGACACCTTTTTTTACCCCTCAGCATCTGTTTGAAATATGGAGTAGACAATTGGTTTTTTGGCTCTGACTCAGGTGGTTGAAATACAGGACAAACAGACTACTGTATATAAGCTTTCCTCCAGCAATGAAATTTTTTATTAACTCTCTTGCATAGCAAACTCTGCTGCCTAGCTTCCAATCCCTACAGAATCATCAAGGAATGTGGCTAGTTATTAATTCTGGTGGTCAAGCACAGGGTGGATATGTTGAGACTTGTCTGCAATATGTAACCTCACATTTCAAAGAGCTACAGAGGAATAGGGGAAAAAATAAATGAATTCTGATTCAGTCATCATTCACATGTGTAGAATTCAAAACTAAATACTAGCTATGTACATAAATATGTCACTCTTCTCAAGAACTTCTAGCCAAGGAAAACAAATCCCAGAGTGGAGGGGTGCAGAATGATCATTAAAAATCTTAACTTTGCCTAACCTTCAAGCTGTTTCCAGTCTACAGCAGCAGTATTTAAAAAGGTGAACTTGATAACTGTCACAGCAATACTAACCCAAAGTCACCTGGCCTCAGGGACAATGGAACCACCGCCACATCCAAACTGCTCTCAGTTCCTAGCAGTGTGGAACCTGGTGGCGGTTCTTTCCTTTTTTTGCTACACAAGCTCACAACAATGGACCAGCTAGTGGATCCTCAGACAGTCCTGCTCTGCCCCTGAAATGCCCGGTTGGGGGGGGGGGTCTTGCACCAGCTTCTGCTAGTGGGAACACGACCAGCAATACCTCTTCAAACGTCTGCACCTTTAGCAGGCACTACAGGAGATTCTGTGGTGACTGTGTCCCCACCAATGGTAGAGTCTAACCCCCTTCTCAGAGCACAGATCAGGGATTAGGATTACTAAAGAATGTGAGGAAGGAAAACAAGGGTAAATAAATATACAATAAAAATAATATAATCATCCTTCCAAAATATGTTTGAAAATTGTTCATATGACAAAGGCTTCAAAAGTTTAGGTGTAACCCACCAACCACATGTCACCAGCAATGAAAAACCCTTGTGTATTTTAATGTATCAGAAACATGCACACTCTACACTTTCTTCCAAAGTTTCTGATCACCATGTAAGGTGTTGCACACTGAAAATTTGCATGGGTATAGTTCCTCTCAAATGCATAGGATGGAACAGAAGAAGGAGTTGCCCTGTGATGGTTTTCCTCTAAAGATAACTAACTGCAGATATGATCTTGATAATTTTAATTGAGATTTTGCCCCAATGACCCATGAAGTACTAATGGGGATGACTAATGGGCCAAATGTGGCCTAAAGGATGGACATTCCCCATCCTTGCTCTAGAAGATGATGTCTGTCAGGAGCTAGATAGGATGTGTCTTTTGTCTGTTCCTCTCCTTTTGGACCACCTTGCTGGGATAGGGCAACCATTTTGTGGTGGCTCTAGTCATTCCTTTTGGGTAGAAGGTGATGCTGGGAGACTCATGGTTTTTTGACCTGCAGGATGCTGTCTCCTATACTTTTCAACACCTACATGGTTTGTCATCAGAAATCTGACAACAGCTCTATCTATAGCTCTTCCCACTGAAGGCAGACCTAGCAACCAAGATAGAACTGCCGTTCCTGTCAAGGGTTGGATTAGATGACCCTTGGGGTCCCTTCCAACTCTACAATCCTATTATTCTAAGGCTGTCTGAAGAGGACTACTGCTGAAACAACATTTGAGCTCTACTCTTAGGGATTCTCCAGCATGAGCCCTGCATGGAGCTGTCCAGGGTAGCATTGATGCCTTGCCTCACCTCTGAACTGCTGAGGTGATTGCTCAAAACAGTACACAATTGTCTTGAAGCTGTGAGGCTGGGAACCTTATGTACTCCCTGCACATTATTCAATCCTGCCTTTCCAGGCCTCTAAAATGTGCAAGGCGCCTCCATGAGTTCAGAAGTCTTCCCACACAGCCCCCATCACAAGCAATGGAAGCAACACAGGGTATGGGGAGACAGAAGTAGCATGTTCATCTCTGCTGCCTTCCCCACCCAAATGTGTTAACTCTACACTTTCAGATAACTCGCGAATAGGGTTTTTATGGAAGTAAGAAACATTTTTTTAAATTTTTATATATAAGTGGAAAATTATTTCACAGTGTTAAACTAAAAATATGTATTTCTGTATAGCACTTTTCCATCACAGTGATCAAACAATGCTATTAGAGTAATATAAATTGTATTTACACAAGTGTCATCGTTTCCACGCCCCTTAGACTTACGACAGCTGCTCCTGGACTCCTACCTCCCCTTCACTGTCTTCCCATCATACCCTGCTCATCACAGGGGAAATAAAACAACACAGCCTCTGCCTCCTTCCCCATTTTCCTGACTCTCTCAGAGGCTTATAAGCCAACAGAGGAGGCTAGAAGTTTGCAACCTCTCATCAGCCCCATCCTTACCCAACTGCAGTCTATCTGGTGGGTTGGCCCACTTGTGAGCAAGCGGGTGGTCTAGCAGCTTTCCCCCTCACAACTGGTTTTATTTAACACAGCAACCCTCAAATCACTGATTCTGAAGCATTTTCACTGACTTTAAGAATACAAAATTTATAGGTGCTACTTTCAAGACCCATATGCCAGAGTAGATCTAGGGATGAGAGAGAAAGAAGCTGAATTTACTTGGGAGTAAACCCCTAATGAAATCAGTTGGACTTACTTCTGAGTAGGCATCATAGAAATGAGCTGTTAGGCACTAAAAATTACATGAAAATTAAATTACAGTTGCTCTTCGGAAAAGTCCCATACAACAGGCTCCAAATAGCCCACAAAATGAAATCATTCTTCGGCAAAGGTTGCAACCACAGTATACACAGGCCCGTGGGAATGTCATGAAGACTGTGGGATTGGATCTTTAGTTGCTAAAGAGACATCTTCCTTCCTCAATGCATTTTAATCAGGCAAATGTTTTGCCTGCTTTTATAAGGTTTCGACTGAAGAATATTTTATAAAAACCAAAGGCCTACCTACAGCGCTGCTTTGCACTGCCAAAAGCCAATTATGTTAACACAAATAAAACTAAACAAACAAAGTCTCTCAGTGTCTCTCTTAACTTCTGGACTGCTTTCCCCAGGAATAAAACAACTCTGCCAAAGACAGTGTGTAAGCAGGCAAGAAAGTACATAAATTAATGGTTAGGTCCTACTCAGGCTGGTAAAATTTCCAGTGGCAGGTCCCAAACCTGTATAAACCTCATTTCCATCACAGTTCTGCCCAAGGACAAGAAGGACTGGATGGTACAATGGACAGTATGTTGTGCTTGGCATAGAAGACTCCATTTTAATTCATAACTCGGTCATGAAGCTCACTGGATGCTTCTAGGCATGACACCAACTTTCAAACTAAGGTTATTCTAATTATACTGAAATAGGCTATTAAAAGAAATAGAGCAATAATTTCAGTTCTTTAGAAGCAATATTTAATGTTGATTTTCCAATATACCATATCCCCTCCAAACTCAATAATAGCTTACACCAGGGTACATAGAGTCAAGCAGTGGTGAACAGACATTTCTAATATAGCCATCTTTTATACTAGGTATACATTACAACAGGCCCTATCACCTTATAATACTTAAAACTTTTTGTCACTATTCTATCACAGTTTAAACTTCTAAAAGATTATAAACTAATTATTAGTAATGCTCTGTAAAATAAGTCATCACTACATCAGCATATACTAAAACTGTGCATTTCTAAATGTATTCTCCAAAATTAATATCCAATTTTGCTACTCAAAACACCACCAATTTTCTCTTTATTTCTGCTTTCTGCCTAACTAGGAAGCAATGTTTCCCTACAGGCGTGAAACAGACCTAAAAACAGCCAAGTTTTGTGCTTTCAAAACCTGGGATCAGCCATTTGTCTCAGATCCATGTAATCTGATACCTGCAAGTACCTAACAGAGTCTAAGGGAAATTGCCTCCCCAAATTGGTGGGCCTTTGTTGGGCAATTTTGCAGGCCAGTCACTCATGGCAGCCACAGCAGAATGTGAGGTGGTAGGACATTCAGGCCTGATCCCTGTGCCAGTTACAAGTTGTCACCCTGACTGGGCCCAGATGAGGCCTGGAGACTTCACAAATACTTTATTATGGGCAATGTGCTGGGAAAGTCACCTTGGTTTTCCTGGGGCACCTTCACCCCAGGAACAAGCTAAAAATGAAATACCTAACCCAGGTTGAACATGCAATTAATAATGTCTGCAATATGGGCAGACAGGGAATGAGAACGAGCTGTTTGCTTTATGTAGGTCCAAAAGGTGTACTGATTGTTCAAGAGACAGGTACAGAACCTGTGGCCCTCAAGTTGTTGGTGCATTACACAACTTCTGTCAGTCCAAGGAATGATGAGGGGTGTAGTGCCACAACATCTTGCGGGCCACAGGTTCACCATCACTGGTCTAAGGCACAGCTGGGCAAGGTACAAGTGGCCCAGTCCAGGATAGCATGGGCCTAGTTCCAGAGACATCTCTCAAAAATCAGAGAGACAGTTCAGTATAGAAAGGAAACTGGTTCACTTCAAAAATGCTGTGAATGTAGTGTATCTTGATTTCAGCAAGGCTTTTGACAAACTCACCCAAGATATTCTTGCACAGAAGTTGGTAACCTGTGGGCTGGATGAGGTGTTAGGGTAGATTTGTAGCTGGTTGGCTGACCGAACACAAAGAGATCTTATTAATAGTTCCTCATCATCCTGAAAAAAGGGACAAGCAGGGTGCTGCAGGGTTCTGTCCAGAGCCCACTGATGTTTGATGTCTTTATAAACAACTTGGACAAAAGAATTAAGGGGATGCTCACTAAATGCATAGATGACAACAAATTGGAAGGTGTAGCTAATGCTGCAGAAGACAGAATTGGGATTCAAGATGACCTCAACAGATTGGAGAACTGGATCCAAACTAACAAAATGAATTTCAATAGGGTCAAAATGTCAGGTTCTACACATGCAGCTACACAAATACAAGATGAGGGTTACCAGGCTTGCCAGTACTACAGGTGAAAAGGGTCTAGGGGTCTTAGTAGACCACAAGCTTAACATGAGCCAACAATGTGATGCAGCAACAAAAAAAGCTAATACTATTCTAGCCTGCATCAATGGAAGTACAGTGTCCAGATCAAGGGAAGTAATAGTCCCACTCTATTCTGCCTTGAAGACTGTGTCCAGTTCTTGGTGCCACAATTTAAGAGGAATATTGACAAGCTGGAATGCGTGCAGAGGAGGGCAACCCAGATCAAGGGTCTGGAAACCAAACGCTATGAGGAACGGTCAAAGGAACTAGGTATGTTTAGCCCGGAAAAGGAGGCAGAGGAGATATGATAGCCATCTACAAATATCTTAAAGGCTGTCACATGTAAGATGGAGCAAGCTTGTTTTCTCCTGCTCTGGAGGATAGGACTTGAACGAATGGCCTCAAGTCGCAAGAAAGGAGATCCCAACTAAACATCAAGAATAACTTTTTGACAGTAATAGCTGTTCGACAGCGCAATGGTCTCCCTTGAGAGGTTGTGGACTCTTCTTCATTGGAGGTTTTTAAGCAGAGGTTGGTTAGCCATTTGTCATTGATGCTTTAACTGAGATTCCTGCATTGCAGGAGGTTGGACTGGATGACCCTTGGGGTCCCTTTCAATTCTATGATTCTATGAAAATTACAACTATGGGGGAAATGGGGAAGCAATAATGGGGCGGGACAAAGCATAATGAGTCTGTAGAGCAACTATTCTGGCTGGCAAGCTGCTTAGAGTGAGGAACTAAGCCTGAGGCTGGAATGATCCGAATCCAGCAAGGTTCCTAATTATCTGATCCAGCTGGGCTGGCAAGTTGCAGAACAACTTCCAGAACACCTCTGCAGAGCAGCAGGGACCAGGTCCTAAGCACTCTGTGCTCTGAATCACAAAGAGGGGCATTGATCCTGTTGCATGATACCTTGGTTTGAGCCTTCTGGTAGCAGGTCTCTGTGGAAGTCATGTCTTTTAGGTTTTGTCTTTTAGTAAAACTTGACCTTCCTCAGATACTGCACTAGGCTTTCTAGATCTGGAGCTATAATCCATTCATTCCAATGAACCACTGAAGACCTAAGCACCACTCATCCTACCCACCCCAACCCCAGGCCCAATTCATCTGGGACAGAACAAAGCATTTGTGTGGCAGACTGCACAGCAGGTAGGTTTTGTGAAAATGTTTTATGGACACATGAGGCTGAAAATGCAACCTTAAGTATCACATCCATAAAAGGTTAAAAACACAATTTTAATATTGCTAGTCATCCAAAATCATCCCACATATTAAAAAGTCTCCAGCACTGTAACTTTTGCTGATCAAAAGCATGAACCTAAGCTACAGAAGGCACAAAATAACCCCAGAGCCTATTTCATCACTGTGGCACTAATTCCAGTTTTACACTGAGAGAAATCCATTCAGCTCAAACCTTGATCCCAACAGAGTAACACTAGTAGCGGCTGGGGGTTGGGAAGGAGGAGGGAGGAAAGAAGGAACTGATCAGACTTCTGGCAGCTATTCAGGAATTAGTATAATGTCCACTGTTGCTCATGTATGAACACACGCAATGAATTTCTGTTCCCTCCATCATTGGTAAGTTTCTGGCTATCATTGACAAATGCATATATTTCCCCATCATGCTTTAGTGTGTTTTTCAGCCCCACGTTGCCCTCACTTTTGATTGTGTAGATGAAGTTGAAGTGCACAGGGTATTTACTGATCCAGTTATCTTGTTCTGTGACAGGCAGAATCAATCAATCAAGAGGCCAGCTTTGTGCTTGCATATTCCAGGCACATCTCCGCACTTCAGGATACGAGATCACAGTGTTATCCAGCCAAATTTGATCAACAAATGCAGTTCCCCTGTGCCACAGCAATCTCAGATGAAGATGTTATTATGTGGAACTGAGCAAAGTGATAAAGACAGTGCAGAGAAAGAAAGGAGGGGTACAGCTGGGCCGTTCTAACTGCCTTGGATGCATTTGTTGTGTGAGCGTGCTGAAAACATCCTTTTTCTTCATTTTTTTTTAAAAAAGGGTTTATTTTAAAAAATAAAACTCTGCTGTATCTGTATGTGTCTTCTTTTTCACAAACCTAAAAAATAAGACCATCTCAGGAAATAGCATATATTAAAAAGGGAAATCCTGGTATTTATCTTCCACCAATTAATAATATATTTCTGGGATGAGTGCATGTACCACATTTGCAAACTGTTGCACATTTATGGCATGCCACACCCTTATTCTAAAAATTGTCTGGAGGGCAAAAATACATTTTACCTTATAACTCTGAGCAGACAGTCACACAGGACCCACTCCCCGCCCCCACAACAAGCTTCCACCTGGTTGCGACATGATGCATGCAACTGTGTCAGTATTTAAGTGCATTTCAAGCAAAAAATGTACACCAGGATTTTATTTTGCCAATAGCTTTCTACTGCCCTGCAGTTATTTTACATTATTTAATCCAAAATACCATCTTTTTGAATCCACCTTTCTTTTGCTTTTTAAATCTTTAATGGGAGCCGTTGGCAGTCCAGGGGTACAATTATTAGATATCTACAGAAAGAAATTGAAAAATTAATAATACTTTCCTGTTCTGTACTACATATAAAATTATCTAGTCTTAGTGGAATTCTATAGATTCAAACAGGCACACCCCCACCCCCACCATGGTTTAAAAAATAAGATAAAAACCTTAGCCTGAATTAATACAGCCTACATTTAAATCTTTGCAGTCATCAGTTTTAAGTAAAGCTTGGGGGATACTGTATTATGTTTTCAACTCAGAAATTTATTTTAAATCATTTTTAATTAAAGGACATTCATTAAGGCAGCTTATGCTACCTACAGCCTAAAAGCCCAGGTAAAAGTCCCATAAACTAATCATACTAATGATATTAAAATTGTTTATTGCCTTTTTATGGGTTTTCCTACTTAAGTTACCATTTTTCACTACTATATGCAAAACGTGTGACATCATCCATATCAGTTTATTAGGGAGAGTGATATATGTTTTCATCTGACCTTTGTCTAAATAGCCCCTTAGCTGTGGCTGGGGAGGGGGAAGCCCCAGAGTAGTCTATCAGCAAGGGAGCCATATAAAAACAGCTACATCTATTAATGTTTGTTTTCCTTTCACTATTATTAAACTCAAAAGCCAAATCCAACTGGAAAAACGATGCCATTTGAGTTCCCTTGTCATCATGTGATAAGTATGAGAAATGTATGTGCAATAGCCAAATGGCCAATAGACAAAACACCCACTCCAAGTGACGTACTGTTTTCCATACAGCACAGACAAAATCAAAACAACAGAGCTGCTGCAAACAAAAACAAAATCACATTTCCCATAAGCATTCCAGACAGAGCAGTTGTTTTTTTACAGGAAAAGAAGCTGGGAAGGAAACCAGAATGAGCGAGAGAGAGAGAGAGAGAGAGAGAGAGAGAGAGAGTCCATACCTCTCCTCCACAAGACAGAACTTTTAAGCAAGCAGGGTTTACACGTTTTGTTCTTAAACACACAACAGTTGACAGCTGCATATGTATTCAGTAATTTCAGCATCCTGCACCCAGACCAGTTAAAAAGATTCAACAACTGGGTCCAGTTTCAATCTGCTTTCTCTGGCATAATGCCAGTAGCCGCTTTGGTGACAAAACCCAGGTTTTACATCAGTATACATGAGGTCAGAACCTGGCCCCTCAGTTTCAAATGAAAAGTGAAATCCAGCCCAAGGGACTGGTCCCATTCACAAAAAAAACCATAAGGTCGCAGGTTAGGGAGCAAAAGTGTGAGTTGGTTTTTGTTTTGTTTTTTGCAAAAAGTAACAGAATGGGAACAATTAGATTGGAAATTTCAGTGCTGTGTGTTTCAAATAGAATTTCAAAAAAGGAGAAACACTTCAAATTGCTCCTTTGGCCATCTGTAGTGTGCCCGGTTAAAAACTGCCACTTGAGAAAGTGGGTCTGTGTTATCTTTTTAAAAAATAAATAAAAATAGTAATAATATGACAGACTGCCGTTGGTGTAACTCCGTTAACATATCTGCCTCTGTAAAGTTATGGTATCTGTGCTTAGCTGAGATACCTGGCAATAAATTGTGGCAGCATGGCGAGTATCAACAGCTGCATTTTGCTATTTTAGCTGAGCAGCATAGAGTATCTCCATCAGAGTGAATTCTTGTCAGCTGCGCTCTTTGCTAACACAATTCCTATGTTTTGCCTGGCAGTAAATGGACGCTTCTGCCCCAGCATCATCTAAACAACTCTGTTAACATTTGCCCTCAAGCGTCTCTCTCTTTGTCCAGTCCCTGTCTTCTAACAGATGTCATCCAAGTCTAATCAAGCATAAAATGGTCATAAATATTTCTTTCTGGTAGATTTCACATTCGCATTTCATGCAGGGACATGATATTTTTCTGCTACCTCCAGGGAGTACCTAATGCAAAAACCAGTTACTTACATTCAAGGCTCATGTTCCTTTACTAAAATGCAGCACATGTTCTCAGTTCAGAGACATAAAACACAACACACACAAGACTTTATCTTCTTTTGTTTAACTGCCCCCCTTAAATGATGCACACCACAGTTTACACTAAGATATACCATCGCTTCCTGTTTAATGTGAAATCCCCAAAGCCGTAATATACTAGTCTTATGGAATTAAATGCAGTTGAAATACCTTAATTATTGCCCAAAAGAGATTTAGCTCCTAGATACTTAATTGAACTAACAAGCTATTTAACAAATGTGTGAGATAAGAAAGGCAGCTTTCTATTTTGGCTGATTTTATGCACAATTTTACAACCTACTTCATCATATTTAGTTAAAACAATAAAATGAACCTAGGGTATAAATTTGAGGTTCATGCCTATTTAGCAGATGAAAAAAGGAGAAAGATAAGTGTAAGACAACTGATTTCCAGCACTTAAACTTTAATCATTCATAGGGAAACTACGTAGGCTAATTAATTCTGTCTACTTAATGAAAGAAACCACAGCGAAATCATATTCCTTTCTGGCAAACTTCATAGTTAACATGTCAGAATGTAAAATAAAACCAACCTGAGATTATTTTCAAAGCCATATGTCTATTTGTTACTCTTTTCTACCCCCTCCACTGTTCTGTTTGTCAAAACAGAAATCTTATACAGCTATTTAAAACAAACCACAAACGCTTAATGATACAGATCACAACAGCGAAGCTTCTCTTCGCTTCTCTTCTCCCCATCCCCCCACCTCCCCTTTCTCTGTTGAGCCTAATATTTGATTACTGTTAGTCAAATCAAGCTTTCAGGCAAATAATCTCCATTTTTTAAGTTAATGAGATGTGGTCATGTCGACAACAGCTTGCAGAAACTTTTGATTCCTGCAGGCTGTGCTGGCCTCTTCTACAGCAACTACTACTGTTTGAACGAGTCACATTTGCCAGAATGACTGATATAGACAAGTGCACATTTAAAAGAGGCACTAATTAAAAAAATACCCACTGGTGTCAGTTTAAATACCATGAGAATAAACTGTTATAGTAGCTTGGCTACCATCTCATGGCTTTCTCAGAGCACCTTTAATTCCAACTGAATGGAATTTTCATTGCAAATATACTCTTTACATAAGAACACATTTTTTTCCCTCCCCATCGTGGAGGAATTAAGGGTTTTGATATAATTAAACAAATTATGTTAATATTTGTTTCACATAAGCTATTAAGCAAGCCCCCCAGAACAAGTCCTAATTGAGAAAGCTCCAAAGAGCCATACTGCTGAGATAAGCAGCAAATTTATACTGTTGATTTTAGAGCACCCATTTACAACTTATTTCTTTATTGGAACTCTGTCCTTTCTGTAAGACCCCCAGCTATACTGAATATCACTGAAACAATTTTCATAACTCCTATTGGCCACAGTCAAATGTGCCCCACCCCACCAGCCCAAATGAATAGATAAGAGACCTGGAAAGAACTTTTTCCAAATTCTTTTGACTTCTCAAAAGGTTTTCTGTTTTGGCAGGGAATTCAAACAGCACAGCTGTTCCGTAGCGTAAGCTGATGCGATACCAAAAGGGGGGGGGGAGGGAACGGTCGGTGCTGAGAGGGTTATATCCATTTAAGGGGTTAAATATGCAATTACCGCTGACTAAAACCAGAGAGACATATAGATAAACAGAAGAAATGAAGTCCCCAGGTTCCATTCAGAAGCCTTCATCACATTACTACCAGACAGAAAACTCTTTAAGTACCATTTTCAGATGTTAAATCATTGTTCTTGCAGCACATATTCTCGCTATTCCTGGGGGAACAATATCTGAAGACAGCGTGCTAACAAATGCAATCCAGTAAACAGGCATTTTCTCTCTTGTTGTTAGTACCTTTGTGTTCCAGCTCCCAGCTCTGTCATCCATGCCTTCTCTCTGCTTTGAAGTTAAAGTACTGAATGAGCGTTGTCATCTATTATCCAGAGTGTGCATGTAGATTATAAATAAGAAATAAAAGTGACTTTCAGTACACTGCTTTTGCATTAGCAAGTTGCCTTCTCTGTTACCTCCTCTGTCCTTCATACTGCACTACCAACATTATATTAGAATCCAACTTCATCTCCTGCAGACTGAAAGGAACACCCTAGGAAAAATATGTGCACAGCAGACACACAAATTTTATTGCAACAAACAAATCCTGCCTTTTAAACAGGCCTTCAATTTAGCTTTAAATATAAATATTTAGGCCTTGTTTGCAAAGGTCCCTTGGGCCCATCTGAGACTGAAGTGGGTAGGGCTGGCTGAGAGGCGTAAGATGGGCCAAGGGAGAGTTGAGCTTGGGAAATGTAACAATTAACTGGGACTAAAATATGGGGCATGAGAGACAGCAGACAAGGAAAGGAGGAATAGGTTGAGGGATTCCAGGGCTTGCAGTACCACTGCTCACAAGTATCAGAGCCGAAACTACCACTTTCAAGTTAATTAAAGGACTCTTCAATTTGCACTCTTGGACTTTAAACAACAGAACTCGATTAGTCACGTCGAAGTTTATTTGTTGGGGATAAATTATTATATGTATATATGATTTATCAACTATGTTTAAAATCTTGTTTATCTTATTTATATCAAGGCATATGGAATTATGCATGGCAAATTTAATGCACGGCACTGTTTCAGATTGCTGAAACTAGCCAGATCAATGCTTTTCTATATATATTAAGGCCAGCTCCTCAACATTTTGTCACACATTAGCGTGTGAAGGAACGTAATCCACAAGAGGAGAGGGGTTGGCTTGATCCATAATGGCTGAAGTCACCAGGCACCATTCATAAGCCCTTTCTTTTTACACCTTTCAAAGTTAACAAGCTATCACCTAGTTGCTAATAACAAAATATGGAACCAAATTGTGGCATCAGCTCTAGTATTCTCATATGTTTTTCTCAGTCCACTAAAAAAAGTTCTCCTATGCAATCAAGTTGCAAGAAAGAAAATTCCATCTAAATATGAGGAAGAACTTTCTGATGGAAAGAGCTGTTCATCAATGGAATGGTTTCCCTCAGAGGGTTGTGGACTTTCCTTCCTTGGTGGTTTTTAAGCAGAGGTTGGATGGTCATCTGTCATATATGATCTAGTTGAGATTCTTGCATTACAGGGGATCGGAATAGATGGCCCTCAGTGTCCCTTTCAACTCTACAATTATATCAGTAGGACTTACAGGTGAATTGAAACATGGTATTAGTCATGTGGAAACTGTGGCTAATAGTCTGAATGTGTGAAACTGCTAACATCAGTTATGCCCTGCTATGCCGCCACAGATTACTCCCCCTTATTGTCTCATACACCTCAGGGAGGTGGCAAGAGACAGAGACCTCTGATTACTCATTATGGGGTGATGGAAGCATTCAGCTTAAATATTTTGACTCACCCTTATTTAATGAACATAGGATCAGGGTGTAAAGGTTGAATTAAGTACATCAGCACAAATGAAAGCTAAATGGCACATGTGAGAGTTAAACTGACATCTGTTTGGACTTGTTCTTGCCACTCACTAATGTCTGTCATTCAACTTCATTGCAGTAACACTGCTTCGGGAGTTTGGAATTCCTATTCACTTACTACACTAAATAATAATATTAATCCCAGAAAACAAGAGTTATTCTATTTCTTTGTTACACTTTGCCCTGACTTACAAAATTTCAAACCAGCTATACTGTCCCAAGATTTACACACCTGTCTTCCAAGGACAAAAAGGGAGGACATGTGGGGTTTATTCCAATTTACTCTCACAACAGCTCTGTGATACAGGTTAGGGTTAGGGATAATGACCTGCTGAAGGTCACCCTGTGAACATCATGGCTAAGTAACACTTCGAACGTAGTTTCCTCAGTCCATCTCTGACACTCAAAACATCTCACCAGAATAGCTCTCATGCGACTGGATTTTCTTGTTGAATGTTCTTCTACGTGGCCGCCTCTGCTCCGTGTACCCCACGGAGGACCTTATGGTCTACAAGTAACAACACCCTGAAGATCCCAGGCCCCAGGGAGATTAGACTGGCCTCGACCAGAGCCAGGGCCTTTTCAGCCATAGCCCCAGCCTGGTGGAACGCTCTCACACAAGAGACCAGGGTTCTGCGAGATTTGACATCCTTCCGCAAGGCCTGCAAGATGGAACCCTGACCTTTGGTCAGGGTTCAGTCTGACTTTTTCTTTCTTTCTATAAGAACAAGCACAAAGGAGGTTTCCCAGCCCACTTATAGGTCCTTATAATATCAGTGGAAACAGTTGGTTCTGGCGAGTATTAACCGCTTTCAATTTTAATCTGAGGATTGTCATTTGTTCAGTTTTAATTTTAATTTTAAATTATTTGAATTAATTTTGGGATGCATTTTAATTGATTGTTTTTATGCATACCATATCACTTATATGATGTTAGTCACTCTGAGCCCAGCTCCGGCCGGGGTACAAATAAAAAAATTGTTTATTTATTTTTTCTAACATCCACCTGCCATTTTTCTTCATTAAATATTTCCATCCCATTTTCCTTGTTTACTTCCGCAGTACAAAAGGTAGTAGCATGCCCAGCCAAGCTTCTTTTTCTTTTTACCACATTTATAATATACATAATGCTATATTTTAGGGACACAGGTGGTGCTGTGGGTTAAACCACAGAGCCTAGGACTTGCCGATCGCATGATCGGCGGTTCGAATCCCTGCGGTGGGGTGCGCTCCCATCGTTTGGTCCCAGCGCCTGCCAACCTAGCAGTTCGAAAGCACCCCCGGTTGCAAGTAGATAAATAGGGACCGCTTACCAGCGGGAAGGTAAACGGCGTTCCGTGTGCTGCGCTGGCTCACCAGATGCAGCTTGTCACGCTGGCCACGTGACCCGGAAATGTCTGCGGACAGCGCTGGCTCCCGGCCTATAGAGATGAGCGCACAACCCTAGAGTCTGGCAAGACTGGCCCGTACGGGCAGGGGTACCTTTACCTTTACTAATGCTATATTTATTGTTTTGTACACCAAGAATGATGGGTTTGATTCAGTGGGCAGGATCCAGGTAATCTAGTTGTCACTGATGTATCTGAGATGTTTGCAGGGAAAGGCGGTGGGTGAAATCTGCTCCTCACAGACAAAAGCACACTTGCCCATTGACTTGCTGCTGCTTTCACCCCTGTCTAAGTAAAGGGTAGGCAGAGTCTGCCATATTCTTGCTTGCATTGACGCAACATCATTAAAAAGCTGGAAGACCAAGTCTTGGGGAGTGGACCCTCTCCTTCCCAGTCTCCTTCCCTTTTGAGGCTGGGATAGGACTGGTTGTCTGTGTAGAAGAATCAAGAGACACCACTGCTGTAAAACATCACATGATTATATTTTTCAACCACGTGATGAGCTCTGAAGAGTTGTGAATGACTCATGATTATGTGGCACACATATCTTTTTTCAATCTTCAGCTAACATTTGTTGATAGAAACACAGTAGAAAACAGGACAGCTGAGCCCAATCTACTTACAGCACAATCCTCTATGTGTCTATTCAGAAGTATGACCCACTGTGTTCAATGGGGTTTAATCCCAGGTAAGTGGATGAAGGACTGCAGCCTTAGAAAATGACAAAATGGTGAATTTTAATGACGACTGATATGTATAATTTTTGTTTTCACTCCATGTAAGGCTTCCATGCCGATCTACATTGCCTTGTCTATGGTATTGGGGAGGTTTCCACAGGCATGAACAAAATCAGATGTTCACATAAACAGTAGACCACTAAATGTCATAGCTGACAACAATTTGCAAATTAAAGAACGAAAACTAGATTTCCCTGCCGATGGAGAAAACTTTATATTTTCGCTTGTACTTTATGCATCCTTTATGCAAGAGTACTCAGACATATCTCTAATAGTTTATGCCAAACAACTGTCTTTTCATTTGTGGACTAGCATTCTGGGTAGAAGAAAAACAGCTAGTTAACAAAACATTTGAAAGAATTAAAAGCATCCTCCTCTGTGAGCAAAGAAACATTGCTAATCACTGCTAAGCCTTCATAATCCAGTCTTCACACAAGTTAAAAGTAAAGAACTCTCTGTAAAGTAGCTTCAAAAGGTCTCTGCTAATCAGCAGAACTTGGTGAATAATTCTGTGATAAAAATGTGTGTGTGTGTATCTCATTCTGTATTTTTCTTTCCTATTATGAAAGGAGTTCAAACGTACCATGCAATAGTGAATTCGTGTGTCAATCCTCATGCTTGTCAATCAATGACAGCTATTCTGGATGACTTCAGTGGGACTTACACTAAGGTAAGTGTGCAGGATTGCAGCCTTGGGAAAGTGATGTTTGGAAATCCCAATGGAAGGATTTGATTGTTACTGACCTTATTAGGAAAACTTGCCAGTATATAATGCAAGTATCAGTGGCATCTGCTTTTGCAGTACTCCTTCATCTGAGTTTTAGCTTGCAGGGTTATTTCCCACCCTCATGCCATCAGTGTTTGATTTGCACACAATCAGCTACAAAGGAAGGGTGCATTTTACTATAATTCAGGGTACATATGGATGCTGCCTCTGCTGGATTGAGAGTGATTTTGTGGGTCTTCATTCCCTGATACAATAATTTCCAGATCAGAACACAGCAGCATATTTCCAGAATTTTAAACAAACAGAATGTTAAGTTACATTTTAAATTACATTTTAAATTACATATTTATAAATAAGACAAATACAAAATTTAATAAGTTCACAATTTTCCAAAACCTAGATATTGATTTTATTTTCATTTTTGTGAAAGGGTGTTTTACTGCAGAACAATTTTTTTGGTTGTTAAACTTCTGGTTTTTTTCTTAACTCATTAGCAGAGTAACGATGTGGGACAGCTTGTACATCACAGTGCAGGCTAGTAGTGGTAACAGAGCACTGTACAGAAATGAAAGCAGCATCCTACCCCACTGCTAGCCACCCATCAGCAACAGTAGCCATGTGATGGGTTGTCTGCCTCCCACTCAGTGCCTAGTTAGTGCTGGATTAAATCCTATCCTAGCCCTGTATGTCACTGAGATTCAGGATCAGTGATTTGCATTTATATAGACCTGTGGTGGTAAAACTGGGCCCTCCGGCTGTTTTGGGACTACAATTCCCATCATCCCTGACCACTGGCCCTGTTAGCTAGAGATGATGGGAGTTGTAGTCCAAAAACAGCGGAGGGGCAAGTTTGGCCACCACCGATATAGATAGCTTCTGAAAACTAAGAATGGTGCATGTGCAGAATCTCTTCTAATAACAGTCTGAAATATAGGAGTTCAACTAGAGTGAACCAAAGGGATACTGTAACCCCTAAACCTTTATAATAATATATGTACCTCTCTATGCACATGTTGCGGACGCGGGTGGCGCTGTGGGTTAAACCGCAGAGCCTAGGGCTTGCCGATCAGAAGGTCAGTGGTTCGAATCCCCGCAACAGGGTGAGCTCCCATTGCTTGGTCCCTCGTCCTGCCAACCTAGCAGTTTGAAAGTGCAAGTAGATAAATAGGTATCACTCTGGCGGGAAGATAAAGGGTGTTTCCGTGTGCTGCTCTGGTTCGCCAGAAGCGGCTTAGTCATGCTGGCCACATGACCCGGAAGATGTACGCCGGCTCCCTCGGCCAGTAAAGTGAGATGAGCACCCAACCCCAGAGTTGTCCGCAACGGGACCTAACGGTCAGGGGTCCCTTTACCTTTTTATGCACATATTATAGGCAGGACAATCCTATGGTTCTACAACGCTGGCAGCCTCTACAACACTGGCATATCATAGTTGTCATCCAATGCTTTACAAGCAGAGAAGTCTAGGGCACAACAGCGGCTACAGAAACAACAGTAGCAACACCAACAGGTTCTTGTAGCGACAGCCTCCTTTGTAAACCACTGCGACCCACCAACCACAAGTTGCTTGTTGATGATGCTTCCACACTGGCCATGCAACAAAAGCAGTAATAATGCCCATACATTCTATGAGCTCATTCACCCAGTACATGCATGGCCATCCCACAAAATAACAACAGACCATCTAGAAGGGACAACAGATCCTTTCTAAGTGTGGGCATATATAGCAAAAAACGTTCATAATTTCTTCACGCATTGGTTTGAAAACCACAGCAACAACAAAAACATGTATCCTGCAAACAACTACCAATTGGGCAAGCAAACAACCTGCCCCAGAAAGAGAATCAAGAAATGCCATCCCAATCAGAACAGGCAGAAGATACAGGCCTTTGAAATCTCCCAGGGGTCTAGTCAATGGCAAACCACCTCCCCTGCCTTCATGCAGGGCATCCAGGGGGTACAGTCATATGGGCAGTTACTGAAGGGTCCCAATGTGTGAGAAACTGAAAAAAGGTTGCTGGTGGAAACCCATCACTACACAAACAAAATGCTACATATTCCCCCCTGTTGGAACAGCATTGCGCTCCACCATCATAAAAGTGTATGAGAACAAACCTATCCCATCCAGTAAGTCAATGACCCTTAGGCAAAGGTTTTAAAAAATACTCAAAATAAACAAACAACTCCATAGCCATCAAATTTTGGGCAACTTAGAAAACCCAGCTTGTTGAAAGATGTGGTGGTAGCAAAGTACAACACACTAGGGCTCCTTCAGACAGACCTAGAGTGCAGCCTTGTATATACTTACTAGGGAGTTAGCTCCATCGACAGCAGTGGAAGCCACCTCTGAGTAAGTACCTATAGAACTGTGGTCTAAGGGCTGTATCCAACTGCACCCCCTGCCCGAAAAAAACCCCACATTGCCTGTAAAGGGTTAGGGGATGATTTGGAACAGCTGGGGAAGTGGTGTTGGGTCTTCAGGGGTTTGTGAAACTATATGAACACTGCCTTTCTTCCCTGGTCTGCTGAAGGGAGCATCCACTTGATTTAAGAGAGGGACAGAACTGGATCTAACCATGTGCCCCTGTATTTCAAACCCTTACAGTGACTTACATATTATTCAAAGACTCCTAGCTGAACATCTGAATTGCCTCCAATGGGAAGCACTGTAGGTGAAGGTTATGTGAAAGCTTTGCCTGTGCTACCTGATCTTCTGTTTTACACATAAATACGTCAGCTGACACTGCAGCCACTGAGTGATGAACAAGAATGTATGTGAGCAAGCCCTCATGACTGAAAAAGATGTGACTTGGAAAGAAAAGAAAAAAGAAAAGAAAAGAAAAATCACCTGAAGACACCCATAATATATAAATATATATATTTCGCTATTCAACCAGGTTATGAATATTTTTAGTATTTCTTAAAACAGAGAATCATAATGGCTTCAAAATGCACAAAGTAGTGCCACAGATGGTAATGCTCAAATTACATTTACAACGTGAAGCCTGAAAAAAATAATTCTATTTTTGTACGTTTTAATTGACAAGAAATATTTGGTTTACCTGGGCCGTGAAGCATGAAAATGAGCAAGTGTGAATCAAGTTTAAATTTAAAAGCAGTGTGAAATGAGCTATTCATGAGGGCTTCACAATTTACAATTTACAGAGGGAATACTATTTTCTTTTACAGAAACAGAATTTTATGGTTTCTAGTACATATACACTGACTTACCAAGTGAAGCTGTTCTGAGTGGCGAATAGTCAGGCAGACCCAGCTGTCCACTGGATGGCTGAATAGACTACTGGAATGTTATGTTCACAGACAAAATTATTTTAATTTAGCTCAACTTGGAGCTTAAGCTTTGAAGCTGTCCCACATAGCTATTTGAGCAAAAGCAGCTTCAGGAGGGGAGAAATGGAGTGGAGTGGCAGAGAAAGCAAGGGGTGCTTAATTCTTCCTCTACAGCTCTGCCTCCCCAACCACTGCTACTGCCCTAGGGTTCCTAAGTTGTATGTAAGGATCCATCAGTCTCAGAGCCACCCACAGTACATCTGTAGTATAGGGCAATAATAACTAATGTTGACTATCTTATCTTAATGTACAGTATACACCAAATGTTTTGAATATACAATATAAATACTAGTTAGCTTCTCTTAAGCACTGCACTGATTCGTCAGTGTATGATTCTCAGGAACACAAATGATTTGAAACAACAAAACGTGGTATAAAATATTAAAAATACAGCAGCAGTAGACATTAAAACCCAACACAGCTATAAAGTGAATGCTAAAAAGCAATTATAAAACATGGCCTGGGTGCACTAAAGAAAAGTATTTACTTGGCCCTGAAACAAGATCAACATCAGTGCTGCACAAGTTTCTCTTAGGATAGCATACTAAGTGCAAGTTTCCATGATTGATAAAGCCCTCTCTCTCCAGTCACGACCTACCTAACGTCAGATGGAGCAGAGACTCAGAGAAGCACCACTCGTGATGAACAATGGGTTTTGGGAGACCTAGGCAGAAAAAAGGGCCATTCAAGCTGGCAGGACCCGGAGTCATTTAGGGCTTTATAGCTAATGAGAGCTGGACCATAAAGAAGGCTGATCACCGAAGAATTGATGCTTTTGAGTTATGGTGCTGGAGGAGACTCTTGAGAGTCCCATGGACTGCAAGAAGATCAAACCTATCCATTCTGAAGGAAATCAGCCCTTGAGTGCTCATGGGAAGGACAGATCCTGAATCTGAGGCTCTAATACTTTGGCCACCTCATGAGAAGAGAAGACTCCCTGGAAAACACCCTGATGTTGGGGAAAGATTGCGGGTACAAGGAGAAGGGGATGACAGAGGACGAGATGGTTGGACAGTGTTCTCGAAGCTATGAACATGAGTTTGACCAAACTGTGGGAGGCAGTGGAAGACAGGAGTGCCTGGTGTGCTCTGGTCCATGGGGTCACGAAGAGTCGGACACGACTAAATGACTAAACAACAACAACAAGCTAATGAACAGCGTTTTGAATTGTCTGTGGAAACAGTCCAGCAGCCAGTTTAAGTACTGCCTGGATACATTCTATGTAGCTGGTCCCTGTTAGAAGCCTAGCAGCTGAATTGTATATTAACTGAAGTATCCAGTCTTCAAGGCAGCCCCACATACAATGCATCTGAGAATTTACCAGGGCTTAGATGAAACTCTCCATAGGGGGAAGTGTGGTGGTGTTCACCTAACCTTTGTACTACACCAACCTTAATGCTGCTTTGCTTCTCCCAGTAATCTGCAACATGACTAACGAGAGGTCAAGGGAGCAACACAGCTACCCACCCACCCACGAAGTCCACTGCCCGGTTATACTATAGCAGGTATGGGGAAACTCAGAAATTGGCCCAAGCAAGTATGGCCCAAGCAAGTATGGCCAAGCAAGTATGGCCAAGGGGAGTTTTAGTCCAGCAACAAGTAGATGGCCACAGGTTCCCGAACTCTGACCTGTAATTTCCATATGACGTGGAAAATGATCTCCTGTAATTATTTAAGATCAAACTGAGCAAACCATTCTGTAATAATATATTTGATGTAACTTAAAAGTACCCCTTCAGTTAACCTAGCTTACATTCATGGGTGCTCTTTTATGGGTGTAACCTATGCTGGGCAGTATCTTTAAATCATTCTTATTTTCATGAGAAAGATGATTGGAAAATGTATATTTTTAAAAAAGGGAAGTGTGGGGGAGGGGAGAATATGCCTATGAAAATGTAGCATAGAAAAAACCTACAAACCCCTGCATTTTCACCTATTATCAGGAACTTCAAATATAATAAATACTGACAAGCTTTCTTTCACTTCTCTATTACCATCATATTTTCCTTTAATGGTTTAAATTAACTCTTTAAAAGTTTTCACAGTTGTTTTTCTTTCTTTTTAAAGCGGAAATGCATCCTTTGAAAATATTAAATACATGGCTCCAAACATGTGAACACACCTTATACCTACACAGATAAAAATACAAAATGAAAACTCTGACTGTAGCCTCAAGCCTTGATAGTGTCAATGTAGTACAAATAAGATAAAAGGGCATTAAAAAAAAAAGTCTACCTAATGGACTGTGTTTTTTACTGAAATAAATCAGAGGTCTTAAAAACAAAAAAGAGACAAAAACAGTATCTACCTTAATGCGATTTTTAATTTCTGTCGTTGTGCTGCTTTTATATTTCTAAGTTCTCTGAGACAGAATCTCTCCTGAGAAGCAAAAGACATTTTACACACATTTTTCTATCTACTGAAAGAGGTATATTGTGCCCTTCAGTGAACATAAAATTGATATTATCATGTCTTAGTTTATATACCACTACTTAACCTTCAGATTAAAAGTTATTAGATTTGAATGACTAAAAAGATATCATGTTACCTTCCATTCAATGTCGAGTGAACAGAAAACTTGAGGGGTAAAGGCAAGAGCAGTAAGACTGCTTTGCTGGTACAATTCCCCATCCACTTCCATGTACCTGCGTTGCCCAAAGGCATGGAAGGGTCTGCTTTGCAAGCGCATAACTGGAAACAATGATGGAAGGAACAAATTCTTTTCTGTTGTCAAAGTGGGTAATGGTTCCCTCTCAAATTATTCACTACCGGAAAAACAATCCCACTCATGAAAACCCAACAATAAAAATATACTCTAGAGCCAGCCCTGAAGAAGGTATGGGGAGAGAAGATTCCTTCACATCATCAACAACCATTTCAGTCTCAAGGAAAAGCTAGCGAGTGAAAACTGGTCCTCCAAGTTACTTAATCTGCCCATAAAAGGGGTGAGTGGAAGGTGATTATTCCACCCCCTTCTCTCCCCTAAAGTTCAGGCAAACCTAAAGAATGGGGTGGGCTGTGGGGGAAGGGAGAGATCATGGGAAATCAGAGAGAGGCACCTTTTTCTGGCCATAAACTCTGACAGGAGAGTTATTTCAAGGGGTAATGCCTAGGGTAGGAGATGGTGTGAAAGTCACCTTCCACCCACCTCCTTCAGTGGGCACATATTTGGATCCAGCCCTAAGTCTCTGACTGCCCTTACCTCCAGCAAATAATCCCCAGTCTTAACCATGACTTTGCTGTGCCTTTGGTCTCATTTACTACATCAAAAACTTTATCTCCTCCCTACACAATTTGGCAGTGGCTGGGTATGACAATATATCATGTATCTTGTGAATTAACTTCTTTATTCAAATATATTCTGCAACTTGAATGTCACCTCTGCAACATTCATGCACATAGAATCCAGATAGTGCTCTTTTTTTTGGACAAATTATCCACAGAACGTCCCTGAAATCTATGAATGGGACAGTGTTAAATATTGAACATTACATTCAGTAAGACTTATGAAATGTGCAATGTGTACACACACACTTACTTCCAGCCTTAAAGTTATGGAAAAGTAAGAGTATGCCAGATTATTCATTATTACTTTAGGGGTGTGTCAATGAAACATCATGCACACAACTTCATTTGTATTGTTCTGAACTAAACCATGAGTACACATATTAAGGCAGATATTTAACTTAAGTTTTCAAAACAATATGAGTGACTCTTCATAACTACATCAAGCTGCAGTTCAAACACAAAACGATGAAAGAAACAGTTTCCTACATGAAGTGTTATTTCTCTGTGTAAACTTTCATCTTGTTCCTCTATGCACTACTTGCATATGTAACTATTCTATGTTGTCATAAAAGCAGTCACCTCCTAACCATTTTATCAAGCAATGTGAACACTACCTAAAATATATATACTCCAGGGAAATGATAAGATTTACACCAGGGATAGGCAACCTAAGGCCCATGGGCCGGATGCGACCCAATTGCCATCTCAATCCGGCCCGTGGACGGTTCGGGAATCAGCATGTTTTTACATGAGTAGAATGTGTCCTTTTATTTAAAATGCATCTCTGGGTTATTTGTGGGGCATGGGAATTTGTTCATATATTTTTTCAAAATATAATCCGGCCCAACACATGGTCTGAGAGACGGTGGACCGGCCCACAGCTGAAAAAGGGTGCTGACCCCTGATTTACTTTATACATACACTACCAGTTTTACCAGCTGACCACTAGCTTGCCAATAAATGCAAGCACACTTGCAAAATATCTGTGCACATCTGTCCACATAATGACCTTTCCCTCTTGCCATTCTTGCAAATAAATTTGCAACCAGCGTAGCTTAACCCGTCCACAAAGCACGGGCTCCTAAATGTTAAAAAGAATGTTGGATTGAGTTTGTCACCATTTAAATCTATGGCATTAAAACGGAACAGTTTATCATTGAAAAGAAGTTTGTGTTTCTGCTGCTGAGCAACACAGCTTTTCAGGTCTTCCTATTATAATGCCTACTCCAATTTCTCCACCTCTCCTTTTTGAAACCATAACAATACTTAATGATCCAAATACCTGACTAGCTGTAAAACAACCATTTTAAATAACAGATGTTTCCCTAAAACTTTGCAAGAACTGAGAAAGGAAACTTGTCCAAATATTATGGCCAATGCTAGATATTTTTATAGCAACTGAAAGCTGTGTGCCTCCGTACATGCACAAAAATCCCAACCAGAATTCTACGCTTTGTTATTATCATGGTCATATTTTCTGTGGTCCAGCATGACCTAAAACAGCCAGCCATGCTGATCTTTTAATACATACTTCATAGGATGTGATGCTTCCCTCCAGCAATTTGATGCTCCCAGAACACTCTGAGGCATCTCATTTCCTTGTCAAAGCTTCTGTCCTGTTCTCCAGTGTCTAAGCTTCACATCTTTCTAAGAACAAGGAGCTCCCCTAGGCTACTCCACTCTTCAACATGGGTAGCCTCACTCATGATTCAATTATCTACTGAAGGCTTCATTGGGATGTGTGGTGACCAACATTATTGTTGCTACTGAGTTACTGTAGGCTGATTATCCTCAACATTTATAACAAAGGCAGATCCTGACAAAATATATTAAAAAATTGTCTAGTGGCACCTTAGAGACCAGCTAAGTTTGTTCTTGGTATAAGCTTTCATGTGCATGCACACTTCTTCAGATACACTGAGTCACCAGACCCTTATATATAGTGGGAGGGTAGTAGAAGATGGGTGATTGACTCAATGGGTATGGTAAACCTATTGACGACTGTTAACGACTGCAATTAGTCCTACAGGAAAAAGCAAGCGGTAGTATGCAGATGATTAGCCTATGTTATGAGACAGGAATCCAATATCTCTATAAAGACCAGGTCTCTCCATAGTTTTCAGTTTAGTGATAAGTTGTAATTCAGCAACTTCTCTTCCAAGTCTGTTTCTGTAGTGTAGTGGTTATCACATTCCGAGCTGCTTTTCTGTAGTGTAGTGGTAATCACGCTCAAACTGGTTTTCTGTAGTGTAGTGGTTATCACGTTCTAACTGGTTTTCTGTAGTGTAGTGGTTATCACATTCAAACATGTTTTCCGTAGTGTAGTGGTTATCACGTTCAAACTGGTTTTCCGTAGTGTAGTGGTTATCACATTCTAACTGGTTTTCCGTAGTGTAGTGGTTATCACGTTCTAAATGGTTTTCTGTAGTGTAGTGGTTATCACGTTCGAACTGGTTTTCTGTAGTGTAATGGTTATCACGTTCACCTCACACGCAAAAGGTTCCCGATTCAAAACCGGGCAGAAACAGCCTTACACGCCTATTCTGACATTACACATTCAAAATTCGGTACACACACCAATAATGTGTGTTTAAATGTCATGTAGGAAGCATCTGTTTTCAAGCGAAGAACGACACTGACTCCAGAAAATGTAAATCTTTGCTAGAGGCAGGTATGCAGATCATCCTACCCAGATGGCATTTGCTTGCAAGAGTTGTGTTCACACATGGCTTTTCAAAAGTAACGCCTGAAGCTGAACAGATCCTCTCCCTTCTCAACCACATAGATTTCAGTTTTAATCTCCTCCCTCTTACTCCCTCACATTATTCAGAAACATCCAATTTTGCCAATATTTTACTTTTCTGTTCTTTCTTTCCCTTTTGGATCTATTTTTAAGCATTTGCTCTTCATGCAAGGTATTTTTTTAAAACAGATATTTGTAATGGGTTAAAACATTTGTAATGCCCCAAGTTTTCCCTATGATCAAGGTGACATAGTCAGCTACTCTACAGCTAAGGACTCTCCATTTTTTTAAGCCCAAGTTTTCAGCATGACAGACACAAGTAAAGTAGGGATGAACTGAGATAAGCTCCTCTTTATAGAGAAGCACACACCTCTCATTCTTTTTTGTTCATAGCAAATATGCATGCCCCTGCATGTGCAAGGAACACTGGAATGCAGAGCTTTCCCATGAATAATTCTACATATGTGCTTAAAAGTTTGTCACTGTTCATGTTAAATATCACCTTATGACACAAGACTGAGTACCCACTAAACCTTTCCTTTATGTGCTTTGTACATATACCTCCCAAATTTCAGTGAAGAGCTATGAATAGCATATATCTTATTTAATTTTTAAAGTTTATTTGTGCTTTACAGCTTTATACCTTGCAAATGAACCTATTTCACTGGGATATCGTTTATGTAGCTTGTATTTCCTTACTTTGCACAAAATAATAACCAAATTGTACCTGTCGCTGTGCTTTCTAGGTTGTATGGAAAAACAGGTATACTGTACTTCTGAAATTTAGTCTTTCATTTTTTTCCTTAGCAGAATATGGTACTGCCCTCAAGGACATGGCTCTCTCGTTTAGCTTACCCACACAGGTGCACCACAATCCCATTCAAGAAAATTAAAGCCACAGCAACAAGTTGCTATAAAAGTATTATGCTTAGTTGCTGTTCAAGGCTGCGTGTTCACCCAGCCATTGTTATTGGTATGTGCCAATCCAGGGAGAGAGGGTGGAGAGACATCAGTTCACTGGATAAAATTATTAAAAATATATTAATGAAGCTGGTTCTTATGCAGCCATACACCCCTTAGGAATCATTGCAGGTAGCCTACAAAGAAGAACAAGGTACTTGACAGAGAACCAAATCAGAAGTACCCTTCACTGATACTTCAGACAATGCAATACAGTTGTCAAAAAGAAGAGGAGAAATGAAGAATTTACATTGCAATGCTGTCAGGAAACAGCAGTTCTACTTAACAGCCATTCAGATTTATTGAATGAGCATTTTATAGCAAGCATTCTGTTAAGTGACCCAAGAGCATATGTTGTATAGGGAGAAACAACTAAACAGTATGCTGCATGCTTGCTGTAGCTGTTTGAAAACAACTTTTTTTTTTCCTTTTTCAGCATTAACAGTACCTAGAAACAGTATCTGGAAACCACAGCCATCAAATACACTGTGATACAGTTTTTGAGGATTGTTTGGATAGTACGCTCATTTATAAACAAACAAACAAAATACACATGCACACATATTTAGTATGGATGTGTTATTAAACTAGCAAGTTGTTTGCTTCATAAAAGAAAATTCTATGACAAAAGAAAAAGGGAAGTGTATGGAGACCTATGGACAAGACTATAAACCAAAGGTGACTTTATATAAGCCAAACGCAAAACAGACAGTTATAACTAGGTATGAACTAAATACTCATTCCTTTAACTTCCATTAAATTCATCTCCTTGAAAGGCACTCCTGCCTCTTCTTGAGCATTCAGGTAGGTTGCTGCCGAGTGACGTGATACAATGCATATAATGATTAAGGTATTACTTCACTCAGCAGTGACCCCTGTGGTTCATTAGGGTGTGGTCTTGATTATAGGTAGGTTAGAAGGTGGTAGCCATGATGTTGATGAATATTTGGTGAAAAGAGAAATGGCAAATATATGTAATACAGTTTTTGGATCTCTGAGCTGCCAGATACTCTATTAGAATGTATTATCATGCTGCTGTGGAAGTTATAAGATGGCTTTTTGTTATTTCAAAGTATTAACTTATTTCATTTGTTGCTGTGTATTTTTTTTTTATTGGTAGCTAGTCTGTGATTTTGTATGAAGAGCAATATAGAAATGTGTACCAGCAAAAACAGATTGGAAAGAAGCAAAAGGTTTAGAAAAATGCAGATACACTAACAATGGAATTAGCTCATTTTGCTGTGAAGTCTCTTGGAGAAGAAGGCTTTTGTGTACAGTGTAGTTCCAACATATTTTACTGTTCTTATTCTCTTTCACTGTCCTATATTAATCAAAGCTGTAACCCCTGTTGTCTTTGCACTACGATTCAGAATGTGCCCCTGGCGAAGAATGAGGGAAAAGTCAACAGGAATTAAGTTTCAGTGCAACTGTTTACTCAACTGTGGCCTGCACTTATTGAAATTTTATCCATGGTTTTGTATGACTACTGCAGTAATGAATTCAGCATGGCTGTGATTTTCTCACTGATTGTATTCTCACTTCAAATAAGAGACCCATAGTAAGAAAACGGCTGAAATAACTGTCTATTGCATTTAACATCATGTGACTCTCAAAACAGCTAAACTGTAGTGGAATTATGTTGTGTGCGTTTTTTCCAAGGGGGGGGAAATAGCAATGTTGGCTGACTGCAATGTGTTTTCAACTGCTGTTTTCTACTGTACAACTACCTGCTGACAAGAGCATCATGTGCTCTGAAGAGTATTTACAAAGCTGCCAAATAACTTACTTAAAATACTTCAAGAATACATTCAGCATTACAGGAGACAAAGGTTGTAGTGACACACAGAACCCTCAGAAGCCCACCCCTTCTTCCTTTTAATAACCCACATTATGAAAGCTTGTTTTAAAAAGTAGAATTATGATTCATTTCCCCCAATTCTAATATTACAGATACATACAACATGACTTTCCTATTTAAATGTATTTTTAAATCTTTTATTGATAGGCGTGTTCCTAACTTGATCATAATGGGGAAAATCCAACATTGCTCTAATGGACTTCCCTCACACAACAGGACTTCCCCTTTCTCCAATATATCCCTTCCAGAGCAGTTTCTGGGCACATATGGGGGTCTGCAGGGAAGGAAGGAGGAAAACCAGAAATCCCATTGTGTAAGGAGACGTCTGTTCCCAGTTGCATATGGATACCACCGGATTTCATCCAACCTTATTTCGTTGTATAAGTGCATATTCACAAACATTATTTTGTACAGTCATCAACGGACGACAGACTCAAGCTATGAACTCTTGATCTTTCTGACAAGAGTATCGAAAAAGTAATTCCAATTGGATAAATGAAACATCCATTTTGCATTTGCCCTACAGGACACAAACCACAGATAAAAACCTAGTTTCTGTAAGTTTCTTATTTTGCTGGAAAATGCCACCATCTTTTTACATGGTCAAGTCTTCTCCCCTTGCTCCCTCCAGGTAGTGAAATCTGAATATGTACCTGCTGCTGTTGAAGGTGGGCTAGGTCTGCTGCACCAATTTCCACTGAAGGTGTCTCTCCGTTTGATCTCGCTTCCCGCAGGCTGCACTCTAGTATATGGCTACCAGCGCTCGCTCCATTCTGAATGGCTGAACCGTTACTTTTTGTCTCAGTCCCAGATTCTTGCATCATGACTCAAAAACCTGAAATAATTCAGTGGAGGAAAAGGGGAGAATAAAGCAGCTGTTGAAACACTTGTACATTAAGATATATCTTGTTTTTTAAAGCTTGCCGTAGCTGTAAACATTTGACCTTTCCCTTCGTACAATTTGTGCTTTCATTAATGGTTCAAGCCACCAGTTTATGTTTATTTGTTGGTATAGCTATATCATCAGTAAATTCTTTTTCTAAATATAGCAGCATTTACTCAGCAGCTTTCCCCCCCCCCTCAGATATATCTGCAGACGTAGATATGCAAGCTCTAGAATTCGATTTCTTTAATTGCATCTGAACACTTCACTTAAAACCTATAATACATTCTACGTGGTACATTATGATATATATATATATATGCAACAGGATGCTTGCCAGCTTGCTGTAGGAGGATGTTGTGGGCGACAGACTTGAAAAAGAGCACATACATACTCAGATGCAAAGCATCACCTATCATCCACACCTTAGGCCTAGGGCATTGCCCCCACCCTAGGGGCTGTCCTTTGGAATGAACAGTATCAGAGCCCTAGTGAAAGCCACCCTCTTAATCAGCCGTGAAAAGGAGACCTGATTATCAGAAATGGATGACAACCCAAGCCAAACAACAACTATTTATTTTCACGGTTGAGCTACGCTTATAGGGAAAACAAAGACACCTGAGAGCCACTAGTGAATTCGAACATTTAAATGTGAATAATGTGGGCAAATAAAATTAGTATCCAAGTTGTATTACTTGAGAAACAACTGATTAAGGGCTTTGCCTAGCATCTGCAATAATACCCAGCTCTAACTCCTGATTCAAACTAAAGGCAGAAAAAGCTTCCTAAGCACACTCCCCCCTTTTTTTAACATTATACTGGCAGCATGGGAACTGATGCAGTGGAGTTCCTTCCCATGCGTTCTGAGTAACTTGAGAAGCTCCGGACCACAAGGAATAGCACCTCCCTATACCTTGCTGACAAAGGTCTGTATAGTTAAAGCTATGGTTTTCCCAGTAGTGATGTATGGAAGTGAGAGCTGGACCATAAAGAAGGCTGATCGCCGAAGAATTGATGCTTTTCAATTATGGTGCTGGAGGAGACTCTTGAGAGTCCCATGGACTGCAAGAAGATCAAACCTATCCATTCTTAGGGAAATCAGCCCTGAGTGTTCACTGGAAGGACAGATCCTGAAGCTGAGGCTCCAATATTTTGGCCACCTCATGAGAAGAGAAGACTCCCTGGAAAAGACGCCGATGTTGGGAAAGATGGAGGGCACAAGGAGAAGGGGACGACAGAGGATAAGATGGTTGGACAGTGTTCTTGAAGCTACCAGCATGAGTTTGACCAAACTGCGGGAGGCAGTGGAAGACAGGAGTGCCTGGTGTGCTCTGGTCCATGGGTCACAAAGAGTCGGACATTACTAAACGACTAAACAACAACAACAAAATGGAGAGAAGGCATACTTTTTATGAGTTAATTAAACAGCTTCTGAGGGATGCAAAAAGGGGAAATCCACTCTTAACTGAACGGAAAAGGGAGAAAATTAGGAATAACTGTTGTTCAATGAAGGAATTATGGCGTAATTATGATCTAGAACAAAAAGTAGAAGTGGTTAAATTAGAATAAAACAGTTGCTTAGAATCTGGCTGATCGATGTATGAAACTATAGCACTTTTACAAGCTTCGTAAATTGAATCATTTGTGGAGCTCTTAAACTGTAGCCTTTCCCCAGCTCTTAAAACAGAGGCAAAACATTCTGAGGGTGGGCTGGGGAGATCACACCTGGTAGAATATGTTTTTTTTAAATTGCCACACACCTTAAAGTTATAAGGTTCCTCTGATAGTCTGACTCTTGGAGGACTATACTCCTTTGGCTTCTTTTCCTACACTTAAAGCACCTTTGTCCATACACAGCAATTCTACCTCCTTTCCCCGGTTATTTCTGTAGTTCCTTCAATCTCATTATTCCACCTTTCATCATTTTTAGTTGTTTTGTTAATATGGATTTATAGATTTTAATTGTTTTTCTGATGATTTGCTAATTATTCTGTATGATTCTTTGTTTGTGATGTTCTATTACGTTATTGTTATTTATTCTTTGCAAGTCACCTTGTGATTCATTTCAATGAAAAGTGACATCAAAATTTAATACATCAAATCAATCAATCAATCAATCAATCACATATACAATGTTACTGATCAGGATGAATATGATAAACTCATCAGTGGCTCAGAGAAATTGAGGACAGGGGCAGGGTTGAGCCTCTGGTTTTAAAGCTATTAAAACTTTTGATGGGGAAAAGGAGGAATACTTAAATTCTTTAAAATGATGATAAAGAAAGACATTCTGGATAGCATATAAGATAGCAAGGATAGTGGATAGATTGATATTGTTCTTGATTAAGTTGCCTTTGTTTGTGCATTTCAGCCATGAGCACACTGGCTGTCAAAGAAAAGTAAACAAATATAGTCACTATTAAGACTACTTCCCAGAGAATCACCCAATTTTCATTTCTCACATGGTTATCGCTTTTGAAATCTCGGTGTAATTTCATGAGCATTAATGCTCTGTCTCCAAGTCTGCTAAAGATTCTTATTATCAAACATGCAAAAGCTGGGCTGTCCATACAGATACAAGCAGTGTCTCTGAGCAACAGCACTGGTGTAAAATTTTGTCAAAACAAAGCCCTTGACTTCTTACATTTGTGAAAGATTTCAAGCTAACAAATAAAATCAGTCTTTATTTCAGGGCAGTTAATTAAGGTTGACCAAGTCAGGCAGAAGTAAATTAACTTAGGTGATCAATTATTTATATGAAGCAGAATAAATGCCCTTAAAGAACTTGGCCCAGTCGTTTAAGGATGTGTAAATTAAACTAAACAGATTAATGTAATATATTTCTATTTCAGCCATTGCTAAAAACGGTTTAAAGCAAGTGATTAAACGGCAAGACCTAGTCACAAAGCCTCAGCCTCTGGTAAGCACACGGTAAAGCCAAAACAACATCTAACCATTTTCTCCACTGAGATAAAACTTGTTGGTGAACATTATTAGCAGTCTAGCTTCCGTTTTAAAAATATGTAGCACATTTTGTTAAACGTGTGAGGTGTACACAGCTTCAACAACTGCCATCTATGTTGGCTTTTTTTTTTTTTTGTCAGGAATACCTCTCTGTGTTTAGCTGGAATAAGTTGTAGAGGAAACTAGAGGTGCATGGCCAAAGCTAGTTCATGAAGGATTGCTAGCAGGCCCACCATGTCTCTATAGTGGCTCTGAGGAGCCTTGTAACAATCACCAACCTCCTCACTGGTAACTTCAAAAGGAAAAAAGAAACTTTCAGAAACAAACAGGTTGTACTGCCTACACATTTCCTCCCAGGAAAGATAATGCACTAATATCGGGCTTTCACCTTCAGTGACAAAAAATGATGGTGTCAGCAAGTGAATAAGGAAAAAGCGAAATGCCTTGGCTACTTGTTCTGTGTTGTTGTGCTCCATCCTATATTGCCTCCATCAGCCACTCAAGGTGGTGGCCAGTGATATATGATGATGTATGCCAGGCATAGGCAAACTCCGGCCCTCAGATGTTTGGGACTACAATTCCCATCATCCCTAGCTAACAAGACTAATGGTCAGGGATGATAGGAATTGTAGTCCCAAACATCTGGAGGGCCAGAGCTTGCCTATGCCTGATGTATGCTGTGTGTTAAACTTTAACAGTGTTGTTGTTGTTGTTCACCCACCCTTCACCTTAGGGTGCCCAGACAAGTTACAACAATTTAAAATGCAATATTAGAAACAATGAAAAAAAACCTTACAATTACAAAGAATACAATCCCACAAAATAGGGTGGTCCGCAAAAATACATATCTCACGTGTCAGACATAAGGAGGTCTGTATGTAAGGGAGCAATCTTTCAGCTATTTAGTGCCTGAATCTTTTAGGCTTTAAACACCAATATTAGCACCTTGAATTGGGCCTGGAAATGGACTAGCAACCAACCAGATGAGCTGGCAACCCACAATTTAAACTGTTAATTCAGTGAAGACTGGTTAAGCATCCACTGTGCCAGAATTTGTCTCTACCCTTCCTAGGATACAGCTGTTGCACGTGAATGTGGACAGGGTCATATTTGTCCCGTTTCTGGAGCAACATTTTGTAGGCTTTTTAATGCCATTGACATTAAATCAATTATTTCCTGGGACGTCAAACAGGGCCTAGTAACTTTGCCAAGCCACAGGTGGAAAACCACAGTCCAGAAACCAAGCCTTATGAGGAATGGCTGAAGGAGCTAGATATGTTTGGCCTGGATAAGAAGAGAGTGAGAGGAGATATGATAGGGGGTATTGTTTTGTTGTTTTTGTTTTAACTATTTACTTGTGTTTTCACCTCATATTTTATTCCGCGAACCGCCCTGAGATCTTGTGGTGAATGGTGGAATATAAATCAAATAAATAAATAAATAAATAAACAAATAAATAAAAGAGAGCCATCTTCAAATATCTAAAGGGCTGTCACATGAAATATGAAGCAAGTCCCGCCCCCCCCCCTTTGAGGGTAGGACCTGAACCAATGGCTTCAAGTTACAAAAAAGGAGATTTCAACTAAACATTCAGGGAGGAAACTTTCTGGTAGTCAGAGCTGTTCAGCAGTGAAATGGAGTATCTCAGGAGGTTGTGCACTCTCCTTCCTTGGAGTTTATTAAGCAGAGGTTGGATGGTCATCTGTCATGGATGCTTTAGTTGAGATTCCTGCATTGCAGGTGCTGAAATGGATGACCCTCTGGGTCCCTTCCAACTCTGCAATTCTATGATTCTATGAACATTTACTATAAGTGACTGGGCAAGATGACCTCTGAAGTGTCATTCTATTCATAGAATCGTACCATTAAATGAAATCTTTTGCATTTTAAAACCAGTTTTGAAATGACAGTGACTCAGTTGGAAGAGCTTTTGTATAAGGAAACAGATAATATCACAAGGTAAATACTATGTTTGTACTTATTGGGGAAAGACACATGGAAGCCTTCTTAAAGTCCTCTGCAGAAGAACTGGATATAATGATAAAGAAATGTTTGTAAAGCTATTAGAAAAGCACAATAAAAGTTCAACAGCCCAAAGCAGAGAGAAGGATAAGTGCCACACACTTCATCAGATCAGAAGCATCTGATGAAATAAGCTCTTGCTAATGCCGTTATAAATTTGTTAGTTTTTAAGATGCCAGGGGACTTGTTGTTTCCCACTTTTTCTGAAAGAAAAACGCATTTCACATTTATCCTTGTACAGAACTAGCAAGATGCCAACAGCCCAGTGCTCAGCAATCTTCTATGCATTAGCCAGGAAAATGTCAAAATACTGCTCTGCTATATTATATGCATATAATGAAAGTTTTGTTCAGTACACAGCTACAAATACATAAACCAGTATGGTGCTCAACCAGGTTATGACGATTTTTGAAACTACTGTTTTTGGTTTTAGCATGGTGAGTGGTTAAAAAAAAATATGTAGGGAATGACTGAGAAATGTGAAAAACTAAAATTTTCAAGTTAAATAATACAAAGAAAAGCCTCTGCTGGTGGTTGCTTGTTAATTTTTGTTTTTAGTGTCTCTGTGCTTAACTCTCTAATTTAATGAATGTAAATTAGTCTTTGAGACATCAATGGCTGGAGGTCATAAAACAAAGGCCGACAATACCACTTTATAGTATAAAACATAATAATAATAATAATAATAATAATAATAATAATAATAATAATAATAATAATAGGACTTTGTTACATGAGACCTCACAAAGCCAAGAACAGTGCATATTTGCTGTTACGCAAGGACCCTCCTCCTGTGCAGACTTTTCATAATTATAACAGAAAGGCGTAAATTTTCTAATGCATGGCAGCTCAAAAAGTAATCAAGAGAATGAGCCTGAGGGCTATTTTAATGTATGCAAAGCTAGTGACCCACAGTAAATGGGAGGTAGGCTTCAATGAATGCAAAGTAATGCACACATACTAAAGACCTGGTCTGATGAGGGACGGCTAAAATTAACACCCAATTAATTTCCAAATTGACAAACAAATGAAACCCATAAATCTACTTTCTCATTAATTTTCTTGTGGTATAATTTAAAGCAGTAATATGAGGGCAAAAACTGAGCATTATCCATCATAAATATCAAAAAAGATAGCACTGTAACACCATAAATTATGCATATTACCTGTTGTTAAAAATGATTAATGTATTATCAACTTTATCACACACTGTCTATGTCTAGACATATCCGAAATCTGAAATTTCATTTAGTACTTAGGGGGAAAGGGGCTCCAGAACGGATGGAATTATCAACAGCACATTTCGAGCCTGGCCCTGTGACACAAAGGTAGCTGCTTCTCATGCTGTCATTTGGGAGTTCCAGGGTTGGAATTGGACTCATCCCAAGCTTTGGGTCACTGGAGGTTGAACATATTGAAGAGGTGATGTTCACTTCCCAGGGGAACTGAAACAAATCACAGTGCACTAAGAGCATCCTTTAGTAGCTGACCCACGGACTGGCACTGGCATCTGCTTAGCAAGGGGCTAGTCACCTCCTGTGCCCTCGTGGCTGTAGGGAAAGCAGTGCTCAGTGATGTAGAGAGGTGGAGAATAAAAGGTTAAAACCAAGAACTTTGAAGGAAACCGAGACGAGACGGAAATCTAATATAATTCAGCCTGTAAGAGAGTCAAGTGTATCACCTTGACCAATTGCAGTAGACATTTCCTTGCGCTCACAGTTCCCTGCAATTTCTCCCAATTGATCCAAAACATATAATTCTTGTAAGAAGCTTTCATTTGAAATAACACTTGCCCCCAAATCTCCTTACTAGTAGCTTCAGCGGCTGCCCTCTATCCAACAACGCTTGCCTGGCACTTAATTACATATAATAGCACACCATCCCTTTTCTCATCTCTTTATGACCCAAATGGCAATGGGTGTCAACAGTACGGCTCTGGGATCTCTAAAGCTGCTGAGGGATTGATACTCAAACCCAATAAAATATAAGAGAGTTAATGGCTAATTCTCTGATGAACTTGAAACATAAGGCAAATAGCGTCCTTGAGAAGAAATTCAGGAGTCAGTACCCTGAGTTCTACAGTGATGTAAATATTTTGTGTAGTCTTCAGCAAGCTATTTAATAATGGGAAGTCCAATCCTACAAGTGCCGCTCCAACAAACATGGCATCAGAATCACAGACCTGCCCAGTTCTGCCACATTTGCAAGTGAAAGTCTCCCTAATGGACAAGGAAGAGCAGGAAAGGGACATTCTAAAACAAAGCTATTGGCTATCAGAGGCATTATTTGGGGCTATCTAGAAACTGGTGTTGAGATATCTGGATACCAAGACGTCAGCCCTTCAGAGAAAGGGAAAGAAAGATTTGCAGGAACTGCCCCCCTTCATGATTGGATATGTGTGTTCACACAAACTGTTATCATTGGGGTGGGGAGATGGAGACGAGAACAAACATACTTCTTCATCAGGGCCATCCAATACAAACGTATGAATTAGGATTTAAAACACTCACCAAAAACAAATACAGTGATACCTCAGTTCTCGAATATCTCCATTGACGAATGTTTTGGAACCTGAATGTCAAAAACCCGCAAGTAAATGCTTCCGTTTTTGAACGCGCCTTGGAAGCCGAACAGCTTCCGCTGCATGCTTTTCAATTTTCTCAACTGATTTTGCAGACCAACCTTTGCGCCTCGGTTTTCGAATGTTTCAGAAATAGAATGGTCTTCTGGAACGGATTACGTTCGAGAACTGAGGGACCACTGTAATGGTTCACAGTCCCTATTCAAAGGAACTTGCCATCTATATTTGGAAAGGAAAGAAAGGGGAGGAAAGGGGCCGACATTTAAATCACCAAGGTTATGATGAAAAGCAGTTGCACACATGAACTTTTAGTTTAGCTTGCCTGCCATGCTGCATATAAAGGGCAGACGGGAAGAAATAAAGAAGAACTCTGAAGAAAAAAACAGTTTGTAAGGGAAGGGTATGCATCAAGCACAGCACAGGTTCTGCTCTCAAGGACTGTCTGCGAGACAGAAATAAAGGTGGTATAGGTGATAGTGGGGAAATGTATAGCATTCCCTAAACAGGCAGTAGTTTTGTGACTGTTGATATAGGGCCATGTCAGTGTTAACCATAGTACTGTCAAGGCTTCCATGTATTGCATCCATGCAGATAGGACTCCACAGAGCTGAGGGCAAGGGTAACATCAGCATTCAGCTTTTTGTGGCATCTGTGTGGATATTTAGCATACAATCCAACAGTCCACTACAGAAGTTGAATCCAGTGCTTAGTTCTTTTCCTGAGATCACAACAACACATAAGTCGTTTTTCGTAGCAACCATGATTCTATGATCGGTCCACAGCAATATCACAGCAAGACTCTAACGCTCCCAGTCCCTTTTTCTATAAAGTTTAGTTCCCAACAGCAAATGTAAAAACATATTTGATAAGCACATATGTTTGTTCCTGCCACTTGAGACCTATTGGTATATATGTGAAATTAGGAATTTTTGCCCAAATGTGCACCACTTTACACTTGCTTACATTCAATTGAATTTGCCATTTTAATGCCTATTCACCCAGTTGGAGAATTCATTTTGGAGCTTTTTGCAATCACTTTTTCTTTTAATCACCTTGGAGAATTTGGTATCACCAGCAAACTTGGCTTCTTCTTCTTCTTCTTTGGCGATCACTCGTAGCAGAGTAAGATTGTCTTCCATAAACACGGTTTTAACAATGAGTCTGTAAGTGACTGTGGAGGTCAATTCTGTATCTGCACATCCTTCCACAGTGGGGACATCGGTTTCCTGGCGGAAGTTGATCACGGTGTGGATTTGCCAAGTGTGCCTTCCTCCTAGCACATTTCTCCCTTGCTACCTGAGTTCAAGTGTCTTCAAAGCCCATGACACCTTTGGTAAAGGCTGTTCTCCAACTGGAGTGCTTGCAGGCCAGTGTTTCCCAGTTGTCAGTGTTTATGCTACATATTTTTAGATTTGCCATGAGACAGTCTTTAAACCGTTTTTGTTGATCACCAGAATTACACTTTCCACTTTTAAGTTCGGAATAGAGTAGTTGCTTTGGAAGACGATCATCAGGCATCCACACAACATGACCATTCCAACGAAGTTGATGTTGAAGAATCATTGCTTCAACACTGGTGATCTTTGCTTCTTCCAATTTTTCGGCAACACCGATGGAATCTTTTGAGGAGTTGGAGATGGCATTTATAAGTGCCCCTTGTTTCACAAGCATATAGTAAAGTTGGTAGTACAATAACTTTGTAAACAAGCATTTTGGTTTCCCTGTGAATGTCCCGGTCCTCAAACACTCTGCACTTCAATCGGGAGAAAGCCGCACTCGCAGAGCTCAGGCGATGCTGAATTTCGGCATCAGTGTTGGCCCTTGTGGAAAGATAACTGCCTAGGTAGGAGAAGTGATCGACATTTTCCAACGTTACACCATTGAGTTGGATTTGTGGTGCTGCAGGGGGGTTATTTTGTACTTGTTGGTGCAGCACTTTGGTTTTTTGGATGTTGAGTGATAGGCCAAACTTTTCGTAAGCTTCTGCAAAGATATTTAGGATGGTTTGGAGGACATATATCAGCCTTAAATCATGGTCATTTAGAAGCAAGACGAAGAGCACATGTTCCAGTACTGATCCATGGTAAATCTTACTCCTCCATCGTGAGAACTGCCAATTTATTCCTACTCTCTACTTCCTATTCTTTAACCAGGACCTGCCCTCTTATTCCATGACTGCTAAGCTTACTCAAACACATTTTCAAAGTCTTAGTATATCAGATATTCACCTCTTATCTCAATGCTTGTTGACACTCTCAAAGGTCTCTGAAAAATTAGTAAGACAGTACTGACCCTTGGAGAACCCATGCTGGTCCCACTTCCACAAGATCTGGGCTTTTATATACAATACTTGGTATTTCTGACTTTCCTAACTAGCCTGTAATTTATGGGTCTCCTCTACAAAAAAGAATAGTGTTATGTTAGCCACTTTCCACTCCTCACCTGTGGAAGCTGATATGGAACAAGCAATCAGCAACTGCACATTTTAGTTCATTAAGACCTTTCAGATGGAAGCCATCCAGACCCAGAAATTTGTCAAATTTTAATTTGTCAATAAGGCCTTGAATAGTAGTTCCCAAACTCCCCTCCTTTCCTCTGACCCTAGAAAAATGCCGAGTGTCTTGGTGAACCATGTAATAATTTTTGTACTGATTGTACTGTGCTAGATGATATTTAATTTTATTTTTAGAGGCACATTATGGACCCACTGAATGAAGTTTGGAGACCACTGGTAGTCCGTGGCCACAGTTTGACAACTCATGGAATAGAACGTTGTCTCTTGTAACCATTATCTTCCTCAATCCTTCAGACTCCTATCCTGTCTCACATCTTCTGCTTGGAAGAAGATGCAAATAATTAATTTTGCTTCTCTGCAATCTCCTTTTCCTCCTTTAGCACACTTTTTGACAAGGTCCAACCACCTCCATAGCTGGTCTCCTACTGCTAATGCATTTAAAAAACCTTTGGTTGGTTTTTATGTTTTTAGCAAGGTTTTCCTGAAAATCTTTTTTTCTTTCCTTATTAACCAAACATTCATCATGCTATTGACAAGATAATGATTTTAAAACATCAGTAACCGTATGCTACAGATATTTATTCAGAAATAAGTCATACTGTGTTCAGTAGAGCTTACTCCAAAGAAAGTATGCATTGGATTGCAGTCTTAAGTAGGGTCTGCAGGATAATCATCATCATCATCATCATCATCATCATCATCATCTCTGTGGTTAAGCAATGCTTTGTTAAGCTAGGGCACCATAAAATTTAGTTTCTTATTCAATTTTCCCCCATTGTCTGCCCCAGAGAGAAGGACTGATTCATCATAGCAATGCTAGTCAATTAATGACTGCCTGGTTAGGCCACAACACTTCAAATGCGGATTCACCTCAAGCCCCATGAATGCTCTAGCAATCAAAACGAACAATATGTTTCAGATCATTATGGCGACTTAGTGAGTACCATCTATCAGGATTTTGCAAACGTTTTCTTGTCGGCTTGCCTGGATGACTAACAGGTCAATCATTTAATCTGATCCTTTAAAAACTCCTTATGCACTTACATTTTGTTTTCTTATAATTTTAATGGCAGTTCTCCCCTATAAAGTTACAGCCTCTGCATTAAACATAAAAAGCTAACATCAACTTTTCTCTAAATGTGCTCACTCTTCTATTTCCTTAGGATTCAGCGTTTATTGCTAACAGGTTGTATCTGATATTCAAATTATGTACAGTGCTTTCTGCCCTGTGACTCCACAACCACTGTTCATTTTTAAGTAGGACTGTGTAAAGTCCTGCCGCTGACCCACTGAAATCAATGAAGCATACAATGTTCTGCTACTTGGTATAAGATACCCTTAAACAACAATGGAGGAGAGGAGAAATGGGAGGGGGGACAACAAGTTCTTTACAAAACAGCAACTACTAGTACCACTTTATTTCATTAGAGCTCCTAGCACGTAAGAAGAAATATAACAATGCAAAACATCTGAAGATGTAAATACACTTTCAAACATAAGACTATTGCATACTAATACACGGCAGGCAAGCACACAAAATGATGAAAACACACCAAGAAGTCATACGTTAGCATATTAATTGGTTTGTTTATACATTGTCTGCCATCCTTACAAGAGTTTACATCAGCTCTGCTCTAAAACAAGTTTTAAAAAATTCCTTTCCTAACTTCATGGAGGACATAAGCACCAACATACTGTTAAAAGAAACATGCACACACACACACACACAAAATCCACAAACAGAAAATCACTATATATCATTCAGAAGAAGGTTCTGTTTTTGTGATTACCTTGTTCATAGCCCTATCCTTTTGTCCTAGACATTTAAAGTCCTTGTTTGATCCACACAGAATTTTCTAGTCATCAGATGTTCTATTACTGTGCTAGCCGTCTTGCAGGAGTGCTCTCTCCCTTCTGAAAAAAGCAAACAACTGGATAGATATCATTACACTAAGGAAATCTCTTGGAAAAAAACCAAACAACTTGCTAATCTTTGTAGCCCCTTCATCTAAAGTTAACGATAAGAAAAACAAACCCAAGTCAGTTTCAGCCACATTCCAGGGACAAGTTCCCCTTTTCTTCTTTATCAAAATCCTAGCTTTTAAAGCTCCCCCCCCAACTCCCCACCCCCAGCAGACCTTGCAGGCTAAACTGCTGCTCACACCCGCAAACAAAGCAATATTTGTTTAATAACTGATTGCTGCCATGGGTACAGTAAACAAGGGCCCTGGCCGTTTGTGTTTATGAACAAACACATCATCTTGCAAGAGCAATTTAACATTAACCAGGTGGAATAATCAACAGATTTCATAGGTGACACTCAGGGCAGGACAACTGTAAACAGAGGAGGGAGGAGAAAGGGGCCACTCTCAGGGAATCAAGGTTGAGGCAAATGCATTGCAGAGTAAACAGCTGGGGAGAGGTCAAGACAAACAAACTGTGATCCTCCTGACATTTGGAGGAGCAGGAAGGTTGTGTGTTACATGCATCAGCTGCTGACCACCATGAAAATCAAACCAGTTGGGGACCAGGGCGACTTGTTTATACAGTGCCAGGTTGCTTCTAAACAAGAAGTTGCAATTATCCAAATTGTGCTCTGTAGTCACTGCACTAACCAGAGAGATCAAATCAGATGCCATTCCCCCCTCCCTCACAGACGGCATGTGAAACAACAGCGCTGTTAACAGAAGGAGGGGGCAGAAACAGAAGTGCAGGTGGTTAATTGTTAAAGTTGTATTTACAGGAAAAGGCATCATTTACAGGAGAAGGGAGGGGAGGAGGAGGGAGAGGGAGAGGGAGGGAAGCGCCATATTAAATCCATTTTGCCCATGAAGTTGTTTAGATCAGTTACCAATGCCTGTTAATTAGAATGTTTTGGATTCTACTAAAAAGCCTAATCTGTTATACGCAAGAATCAAGAGCAGCATATAGCTTTTTAATGCAGTATTAAATTCAGAATAACCAATGGTATGCATATCAAAGGCAGAGACCCAACGTAAAGGTGCAGCTGTAGAAAAATGCAAAGTTGTTGGGAATTTCTAATTCCTTTTTGCGATTCCTAAGTCCATTGACCAAGAGCTTATAAATAGGCTACCATCCAACCCTACAATAATTGACAGATATTGATGCCATTAGCCAGTCTAAAAACTCCCATGCTCTTCTTTGATCAAGTGTTGATGTACTGCTTGGAAACACGTAATTTCTAGACTCTGTTGGAGCCTAAGTCAATGTTTGGGCAATTCTAGAAATGTCTGACCACAGACTCAACTCTCTTATATGATCAATGTGTCCATATTTCAAACTGCCACCTTCTGTATTGGTCTGAATTTGGCCAATATATATGTACTCAATATTTCTGTCATGTCTTTATTCTGTATATACTCTCACCAGTGTCCTCAGATTGCTGGAGAAACCCAGCTGGAGCATTAGACTAAAAATGGGGAAACCCAGGTTTAAATTTGCCCTCAGCAATGAAGCTGACTGGTGACTTTGGGTGAGACGCCACCACTCAGGAATAACCTACCTCTGAGGAGCAACCATAGTTTAGTGGTAGAGCACAAGGTTTGCATGCAGAAGGTTCCAGGCTCAATCCTCGGTTTTTCAAGATAGAGGGTTGGACTAGATGACCCTCGGGTCCCTACCAACTCTACAATTATATGAATAGGGAGGACCCATTTGATACACTAGAGAGCCACTGCCAGGCAGTGTGAACAATACAAGCTTAAAGCCTCACAAGGCATGAGGCAGTTTCTGATGTTCCTACTTGTTACTGTGATAATAAAAAGGGCTAAGCCAACTTAGCTCCATGGAGGAAAAGTAGAATATAAATGCAATTTAAATATAGATGTCCAAAATCATGCACTGCCAGAACTCCAAATCAGGCTTCTGGAATCTCTCAGCCATGCCAAGAGAAAAATCCCTTTTGTGACCTGAGGTGCCTCCATATTTGTCAGCATTTGTGGGAGGAACTCAAGTGCATACTGGAACTTTATGTGTAATGTGGATTAAAGTACTCTGTTGCAATAAATCCCCTAAAAAAGAAAAGCGAACTTTTTGCAGTTTGGAAAGCGATGGGGAAATGCATTGAAAACTGTGGGATGAACAAATGACTTAACACGAATACATCTAAACACTCTGTGAGCAAATCACAATGAATGCAGAATTAATGCTTACTGCCATATAACCACCCCGTGAACAAATCAGAATGAGTGTTCAATAGTGGACATCTACCCACCATAAGCTTTGTGCAAGTAAATCAGGATGAATGCTGAATAAACAGACCATCTGAAAGAGCTAAAACAAGGGCTAGCAAGTAGCACCAAGTATGTGGAGAATACTATGAAGCACTGCTCTGATCATAACCTGGACAGTGCTTCTTTAGAATGACACTGGCGATCAGTTTCCATAACAACTACCTGCCTGAAGCTACATCTTCAGATCAGGGTATGCTTGGGCTTAAGCCAAAGTGTAGGAGACCATTGTGGTTATTCAGCAGAGAAGGGAAAGCAGGGCAATGAAAGTTTTTAAGCATTAGCCCAGGTAAATTTGACAAAATTAAACCCTGACTGAGGCTGATTTATTCACAAAAGCCCACCCTCCAGAATGCTTGCTGTTGAGTAGGCTATATGAAGGAGACCCATCACACGCCTGACCATGACAAAACAATCACAAGTTGACATAAAAAGGAGTAGCATGACATCTGGATTGAATAACTTGGGGGGGGGGTGGACTGGTTTGCTTGTCACACTAAACCTTGGACTCACACACTCCTTAAAGGCTCTGTTTTGACAACCCCCTGAGTATCTGATTGTGAGGAAGTTAGCTCTAGCTAAGACCACAAGGAGCTCTTTCTAGATATGTGATGTGGCTCAATCCCACCTCACACAGAACTCTCACACACATCTGTGCACGTGTATATAGCCCTTTCTGATCTGCTCCAGATGTGTGGACAGTATGTATGGTTGCCACCCACACTGGCAGCATAGCACAGGGCTAGCCTATGTGAGCCCCTGACTACCCTCATGGACTGAGATGGGAACCTTGGGTTAATGGGAGAATTAATAGCAAGGAGAGTGTCTGTCCTCTTATACCATGCTTGGTAAGCTTAGGTAGCCTTTGTTGAGTGACTTTATAAAATGCTTTTTGAAAGTCTGAGTTCCCATTGTCAGCTGGATCGCTCCCATCCATATGCTCACTGACACTCAAAGGACTCTAAAGGTAAGTTAGATAGGACCTATCCTTGTAGATCTTAGGGAACAGTTACATACTTCCTTCCACAGTGTCTTCCGCAGTGAAGACAGTGTCATCCAGCTTCTCTGCAATCTCCTTTCCCTGCTTTAGCATATCTTTGACTTCCTTGTGCCCAAAGGTCCAACTGTGACCCTGGCCAGTTTCCTGCTTCAAATGTAGTCAGATAATTTTTATTGTTGGTTTTAAGCTGTGTATGTTTTTTTAATAATTTGTAGTTGTTGTTGAATCCTTTATTGCATGCATGAATTTATTCTTCCAAAAGTTTGAGTTTATATTCGTTTTCCTTCTTTGGACAAGACTTCTATTTTCTGAAGGAAGCCTTTTTGCTTCTAATATGTTCATTGACTTTACTCATTAACCATGTTGGCATCCTATTGGTTTTGATAGGACCTTTCCTGATCCATTCTACCTAAACCTCCATTATTGTGGCTTTGAATAGCTGCCAAGCATGTTAGATAGATCTGACCCTCCTGATTTGGCTTTCAACTTCCTTTTTACCAGTTCCCTTATTTTATTTTATTTTATTTTATAACTTTCCTCTTCTGAAGTCAAATGTGACTGGGCTGGACTTTCTTGGGATCTGTTCACTTAAATATGTGTTGTAAAATGGATCATGTGCAAAATATTGCACGTGCAGCCTGTTATTTCAGCATTAAGACATCTTCACATCGAAACGGAACTGCTTCTTCTGTGGTCCTTTTCCAGTACGTAAAATCACAGTTTATTCAGTGCAAAGTAAGTACTATATGATAAAAACTACAAGCATATCATTCAAATGCTTTATTGGTCAAATAGATGGATGCTTTTATTAGTTCAACCTTTTTTGTAATGGAGTGCCACTGATGACCCAGTGTTATCCTCATTCCCTGCCATTAATCACACTCCTAAGAGCTCATTTTGCTTTAAAATCTTAAGAAATTGCCATAATTTAAAGACATGGTGTCTACCTAATGGGAAATGCTTCACAGATTGTATCGTTTCTTATAACCATAGCTTTATGGCAATGCTGACCACAATGTTAAGGCATTAGAAAGATGAATAAAATATTTCAGTGCTAGAAAAGCTATCTGTAAACTTTCTTTTGTATGTGTGGTTTGCTACATCTTTACTACTTTAAAATCACAGTGCTTTGGGAATTGCAGAATTCAAACATGCATGGCTTATGTAGATTAAGACTATGAAAACATTCCCTGAGCAAATATAAAATAACAAATAAGTACATTAAAGAGGATCCCTAGTACAAACAGTGACTATAGGTTTTAAACAAATACCATACAGAGGTACATTCTTTATTCAGGGTACTGTATAATCTTTATACCTTCTCAGTTCAACTGCAGAAAACTAAGGATATTTCCTGGTTCGGAATCACTTCTCCAGCATTTTCAGCTGTGAAATTTACAGAAAGATTTAAACTAACATGATGATAATCTTAACCCATAAAGCTTGCTATTATGAAGATGCACATGGCAAAGTGTTTTGACAATGTTGACTATTATGTGAGGGAAAACATATATAAGAGAATTCCACCAAAACGTAAAAGCAAAAGTGAGGAAGGGAAAAACACTTCCATTTTTTTAAAGCATCTTTAAACACCTTGCAAAGGAAAATGTGGTGCAATTATATTATAAAGTGAATACAAAAGAGTGCTCTTTTTTCAGCTAGCTAATAAGGCATTAGTACCTACTAGCCTTATAAATATGGTGTGTAAATCACATCAAATTCAAAGTGTCTGAATTTATTATAACAAGAGCTGGAGAGAAACATTAACTTTCTGGGTTGTTGCTAAGGATTAGCTCTTGTTTACAACTCTGTATTTATAGAGCGGGGGGTGGATTGTCAAATGAAGGACAAAGATGAATACAGCTGAACAAATGCAGCCTTGATTTAGAGAAATCAGATCTCGCCATAGTCTTAAGAGGAAACATTTCTTTTTAAGGAGAAAAAGAATATGTTGATTAAGTTGCTTCCTAATGCTATGTACAACTAGCCTGCTTTATTAGGGGGGAAATATGCAAATAGACTCCACAGTTCTAGTCCAAGATACCAAATATGACAAGTGTTCAAACAGATAGCTTTTGTGAGTGATAGAAGCCAGCTTAGGAGGCTGATAATGGAATACAGAACCTTTCACCTGTATGTTGCTTCTGCAAATCCAACTTGCTCTGTAGTGACCAAAAGTTATTACAGCCTGACGGCTCATCAACAGCGTACTCGAAAGGCCGTTTGGCAGCTTGAAACTAGCTCATCACAGGAGAGGTGTCCACTTCATCAAGTCCTTTCCAAAAACAGCTGCAACCTGGTTAACTGTTTTGGTAGCAGTCAGCCTGATCCAAATAAAGTGTTTTGCCGCCAAACAGCAACCATAGGTATCTGCCTCGACCTATTAGTAAACAGGGCTTAAACACAAGCTGGATAATATCAACTACTTTGTTAAATCTGGCAAAGATGTACTTGGTTGAGTGGCTAACATGGAACAGAGTTATCAGCTCAACAAGGGAGTAGCACACTTATATTACACCTAACACTTCAGTCTGAGGCCACATCCTCATCAACAACAAACACATTACATTAACCCCAGATGTGGTGCAAATAATTTTCCTTCCATTGAAGTCACTGAAACAGTAAAAACAGCCACCTCCATGTCAAGAACCACCCTGCCTACAATGCCACAACAGAAGTCAATATATGGTATAACTCAGTGTCCAATCACACCACACCACAACTAATATGTGAGGCCACAATTCAGATGATAGGCATGAGGGATGTATCTCAGGTCATCACTTTGGTAATGTGGAACTGTGGAAAAATACTTTTCACAAAACAGACTAGCTTCAGAACACACATGGGAACGAGTGCTGACAGGAGCAGGAGTCAGGCGTAGGTCAGCAGCGAAACAATAAATCACCCAATGTCAGTGAAGTTAACCCTTTTTCCAAATAAACAAAACAGCTCACTCCTAGTGGTCACAGCAACCCTTCCCAGTAGCTCTTGCCCCAATAGAGCAGTTGCGAGGACTGAAGGTCCCTGCCTTCCCACTGCTCTCTAAAGCTCCTCGCCCCAGTTCCTTCCTCAGCAGCCTAAGGATCCTTTTCTTTTTGCTCCACCCTCAATTTCTCTGCATGTTCTGGGATACTAGTGGGGAAGGGAGCTGGTCACAGCAGGAGTGGGAGATTCCCTGACTTCTTCTGTACCTGTCTCCAGCCTTCACTTCTACCTCTGGAGTCTGGACTGCTCTCTGCCACAGACTCTTCCTGCTCTCTAAACCCTATTCCCACTTCAGCTTCTGACACCTCCTCCTCCCCTCTTAGACCACTTATCCTTGCTCCACCACCAGTCTCCTGGCTGACCTTCTTCCCCTGGGGGATCCCCAGCTGGTGCCTCCCAGCACTTATCTCTGCATCCAACCAGTCCATGAAAAGCACATTGTTAACATTTTTTTCTGCCTAGAACCTCACCTTGGAACTTCAGGTAGAAAGCCAATCACACTCAACCCCAGCAAAGTAGGGTACCAGGACAGAGCACCTCATGCAGATAAGCGAGGGAAGGAGGAATACAAACTATAATACACAACGGCTTTAATTTTCTCCCATGTCTCCCCCTGACCCCCTTGAAATATGGAGATACTGTGCCTTGCCTGAACTGTATTTGTCTAACACTCTTCACCCAGAAAAGAAGGAGGCAGTGCCCGCCCTCAGCCTGCCACACGTAAAGAAGACACATAGAGACAAAGGCCAGGCACTCCACTCCAACCACAGCCACTGTTGACCAAACTCTCATAAGACTTTTGCCTTGCAGGATCTCTATCCACGAACATGAAGTAGAACAAACAGCTACTGCCCACACACTGCTTCACTACAATCTCAAAGGGCAGAAGGGGTTTGTGTCTCTGTGGTTGCAGACTTACAGCTCCTGTTGGCAAAGTGCCTGAAAACAGAAATGCAGTGTCTAAATGCAATCAATCAATCAATAATCTGAGGTGTGCACCCTTAGAAAATAAGTTTGGAAGAGGTCACAGGTCAGCAGTAGAGCAGACCACCTATATGCATAGTGTCCCAGCTTCAATTCCCAGAATTACAGAATAGTGATACTTAAAAAGACCTCTGTCCAGGGTTTTGGAGACTTCTGCCAGTCAGAGTATACAAAACTGGGGTAGACAGAGCAACAGATTGACTCCATATTAAACACCTCTGTATGTTCATATGCAAATATATATACTAAAATTAATGTCAAAACTCTTCACTGGCTGAAGTCTTCCTCTTGCTGTGTGCGCTGCTGTATTTATTTCCACTAGCAGCAACACAGACTGAGGGTACTCTATACTTCCTTCAGTAACACAATTAAAAGTAAATGTAAGCAGTATGTGAAAACACTGATTGCATTTGGATAATAAAAAATGCATGACAGAGTATATGTCATCACTATTGTGCCCCCCCCCCATTTTTCTCCTTTTTGTTTTTGTTTTCTAGCTTTAAGTGCAGATGATGACTGATTTCTTATGGGACATCAAATTGTACACTAATCAGAAAAGAGATAATTTAATTTACTATGGACTGTAATTTCTCAGTTCGTTCTCATTGATAAATTAAATTGGACTGTTTTCCTTTTAATTCAGAAATCTTTGGGGATGTTGGCTACCAATGCAAAGCCCTGAATTATAGCCTTATAGAAACACCCTTTAAACAGCGTTGGCCATAATTGGATTGTAGTCTATCCAAACATCACATGAGCAGTGTAGGTACACTACAGCATCTATGCCACCAACAATCTGAAGTTAAATGTGTTTCCCTCAGTTTTAGTCTCAATTCAGTGTAACGTTCCCTAATTAATCTACACCTACTTCACTAATAACAAATCCAAAATTTCAAAGAAAAGATGCACACACTAAAACACAGGAAAATATTCTTGTACTTCCTTCTCTGGGTTAGAGTACAGAGATAAAAGAGTCCCTATAAACTGACAGGGAGATCCCAGTAGGG